>NC_041332.1:9650902-9933205 GCF_004354835.1 Perca flavescens | reverse complement strand
CCATGTTGGCTGTTTTCTGTCATTACGACTCTTGCATGTTTCCTCTCTGAAAGGCCAGTTAAAAGTTTGGGCAGGTGGTATGATGCAGATAAGGAGCAGATCCAGGGGTTGAGACTGCAGCCAGTCGGTGGCAGTACGAGCACACAGATGTCAGACCCTCCAGGAAAACTTCATCTGTGGTGCCTGCAGTTTGGTCTGCTGCCACAAATGTTGCTGTTTTATGTACCTATTCCAAAAGAAAAACTATTGAGAATGATTAGCTCTCACATTGGAAAGTGACTGGAAGCCCCACACCACCTCAGCAGTGTATGAATGAATATTATTGGAGCTCTTTACAGCCAGCTTCTCTGAATGGTTCTTACTGTAACAGGCACTTTATGAAAGATTAACCTCACTTTCTGGTAAACCCCATGACTTGCCTGTCCTCTTACACTCACACACGACTTCATGTTGAGACCAATTACCTAATATCCATTCCACAGCCCCAGAAGAATTTAATTCAACTAAGAAGTTTCTTTCCTCCTTTCCTTCCACAACTGTTGTCAGTGTTCTGGTGTAAGAGTTGATCAATCAGATGTGTAGTAAGTGTTTTGGTTGCATTAGTGCCGAGCTTCACATCAGTAACGAGAACTATCTGAACAGTTTTGTGAAAATGAACTCATTGTAGAGAAATGTGTGTTATTGATTGATAAGCTACGCTTTGACAGAACACTTATGCAACTTTTGTCATAGTTCACCATGTATATTGATAAGTTTCTAGAGAATGAATGAGTTCTCTACAACAACCACTGTTCTAACGTACAGTAACCTGGTGGAGGACTTTCTGTTCCAGGTGTTACAGTGAGCACAGGGCTGGATCTGCAGAAGAGAATCATTGGAGGTCGAACATGTGGAAAAGATGACCGTCGGTACCACGTTGAACTGACAATAACTCATCCTAAAGGAATGTTCTACTGCGGCGGTACTCTGATAAAAAAACAGTGGATTCTGACTGCAGAACACTGCTGGGAGAAGGGAGGGTGAGAAAGTGACAGTTAAACTATTAACAATATATTTCTCAATAGGTTCTGCAGCAATCTAATTCTTTCATGTAAAATTACAGCATTCCCAAAATGAAGATAGATGACTCATGTTCATGTTTTGTAATTATTGACCTGAAATATCTCAATATGATGTATTTACATTCATTCAGGGATGATCATTTTCAACCTTTACCTATTTGTAGGACTATCAAAGCACATTTAGGTGTGCATCCAGGAACCAACAAACAACCAGTGCAAACCATCAAAAGACATGAGATCTTTACAGACGCCAACGGAGACATTCATGACATCATGCTGCTGAAGCTACCTGAACCACCCAACATTACACCTGCATCACTTCCTGTCTGTGGAACTCATCCACCTCTGTGAGTCATGACCTTTCCACTCTAACCCTGTCTGAATAAGTCTGAAAGCTTAACTCATGAAGAAACTACAATTAGAAATCCATGTACAATCTTTCTTTAATTGTAAAGTCATTAGTGGGCAAAGTAGCTTGTTTTTTAAAATAATTTTCTGACTTAAAACGAAAAAGAAGATATATAGCTGTTATGAAAAAGGTTTATTTTTAATGTTTTTATTGTATTTCAGAGGTGCTACTGTTCAGATGGCTGGTCATAGCTATACCGATGAAAAACGTGAGATTCATTTTTATATTAATAATAACTGTATGTTTATCACAGTTTTTCTTTTTTACTTGTATATTTGATAACATACCTGACATATTTACAGGGAATATCTTTAATTTTGTCTTCAAAATGTGTTATTTATTAATTATATGTGTGTATATACCTAATGAAACATAAACCTGCCAATTCACTTCTTCTCAACTGAGCACAATCCAAGATATCAGGAAAACTAATTAAATAAATCAGATAAATAACCTAATTTAAAGATGCTGTTTGATTATTAAACACATCTGGATGCCTTTTATATATGTAAAAATAAGTATAAATAGATCAGATTCCAGTGGTGAGTTACAGCAGAGTTCTGTTAATTTTTCTGTGTACCATGTAAGCGTGCATAAGAATATGATATTTTTTGTTTTGTAGCAAATAAACAATTTTGTTATTCTCATCTAGAACTTAGAAGATCAACTACTCTCCGATGTGCTGACACCACGGTTGTCAACTGTGTAGCTGGGTTTTCTGTCGCCCATTACCACACGTTCTGTGGCAAAAAAGCTGGAGTGGATAGTTGTCCAGTGAGTTGGCATAGCTTCTAACTGTATATCTTTTCAATTTCATTTATTTCCACAAGTAATGTAAAAGTCTGTCTTGAACAATATCTGCATCTCTCTCACAGGGTGACTCTGGTTCAGGAGTGGTGTACAATGGCAAGATTCATGGTGTCATTTCCTCTGGTTATTGCACTAACCAAGGAACACAAGTTGAATTTATGGATGTCTGTAATAAGGATTACATGGACTGGATCAATCGAATAGTAGCAACATAGATATGTCTAATTTGTGGTTATTGTAAAATGTCCTATCATTCAAGAGACATTTCACGTGTTAAGAAAATTGTAAAAAATTGTTACGTTATTATAAATTTGCAATTCACAATTGTTTGGATTTTTTTTTTTCAATTGTTAAATGGAGATGACAAAAATCATTAATTCACAGTGTTGTTTTTATGCTTTCAGTGTCCCAGAATAATATACATAAACATATCTCTGTACGATATAAAGCTCCACTAGTTACAGTAATATCTTTAAACCTGCAATAACAGGTAACCATGTGAACACAACAAAGACTTATCAGCTTTTCTCATAGATTGTTCACACATTCAGCCGAGCATTAGCATTAATTTCGGGAAGGGTTTCTGGCACCTTTATTCAGTGAAAACAGCTGCCTGCTGTCACCTAAAAAATGAGAGCTGAGACATTGAACCAAAACAGTAAAGTTTTAGAACTGACAGCTAAAAAAATTAGCTGAAAGTCACTGGTTATCTCCATAAGAGAGGGCTGCAGATTCAGGTGATAATTCTCTGTTTGGTCATCACTACAAGTGACCCCTTTCACATTGTCACATTTTCTTCACATCATCATTTGATGCATGTTGTTTTGTTACAATATCAATGTATATTACCAATGACTAACTTATCATCAATGAGGAAGGGGCAGAAAAGTGCAAGTATTATTACTTTTTTGAAGCAAGCACTTTTATTCTGGCCACAACTTTGTATTTAAGTTCAGCCCCCTTTTTTCCAGGGGCCAAATACAACAATAATATCCCTGTTTTACCCAGGTTCAGGTTAGAAAACAGTGTGGCCTGAGGCTTGGTCAATTTAAAAAAATTAAAAACAATTAAAATACACGGCTGTGCTGCTATTTAGTAAATGAGAAGGAAACAAAGGCTGTATTATTACTCAAGAAAGAAAGAAGGAATCAAGCCCTCAGCACAGTTTTCCCTTTAGTAAGAAGCAAATCAACTCACAGGTAACACATGCAAAATATGACTACTGGATGGCTCTACAAGATGTATAGAAGGAAGAATAAGGATAATAAGAAAAAATAATGTGACAAAATTAGAAAAAGTAGCTATACAGACAGCTGTGGCCAAGCTGACAATTGTGCTCCCAGTCTCCAGTGAGGGGATCGGCACTGCTAAAAGCGACCAATCCAATGGGACTTCAGTATAGTCAGTTCAGTTGGAAGATTTGGTGTTAAAGAATTGTACATGTGCTGACTACCTCTAATTTTCTCTCCTTTTTTGGACCTCCATGGTCCCGGAGTCCACAATGCCAGCTGCAGCCTCGGGTCTTAACCAAACAGGACCAACATTATAATCAAAAGGTGGAACATTATTCACACATTGCATTTGATACAAGCAGTTATAGACCAGAGCTATTTCCACATTTGTGGAAATATTAATTCTTTTCTCATGAAGCACCACAATAAAATCCAGCACTGAGCTGAAGAACTAGGCTCTCTCATCAACACTTCTTCCCCTTCTAACTTCTGCTCTGATGGTGACTGTTGGTGACTGGCTGTTTTTCCTTGGTCTTCCTTGTTTCACCTGAAATCTCCATGTTCAATCTGCAAGTCAGGATGAAGAGTCAAAACAGGACAAGCTCTCAACTTTAACTGTAAACAATGTACGACTGCTCTATTTACTGCTGCAATAGAAAAGGTCCGCCAGTGCCTACATTGGTATGTTTGCTTATTGTGTTGTCATTTCTTGGAGTATCTTCAAATGCTTCACATCCCTAAAATTAGTACAAGTCTAATGGTTATGTAAGTCAATGAAACATAATCATTAAGAATTGTGTCATAAATGAAAACATAATAAAATGTGTTTTCATCAAAGTTTTCTAAATCTTTTCTAAACATTGATCCAAAAGATTTCTAAATGTAGAAACATTAACAAAATATTCCTTAACAGTCCAGAAGTAATTGGAAGTATGCACATTTTTGGTATACTAATTTTTATGAGCAGAGTGCAAAGGTGTATTGATAGTTTCACCTGCAATAGAAATGGTCCACCTGATGTTCAGCACTAGACGTCACGCAACGTGATGACAGGAAAGACTGAAGCCTTAACTTTGTCCTGCAAAAACAATGAATCATCTAGTAGCTATGGCTCTAGCTCCCAGCAATCTATATAAAATATGTGTTTTTGACTTGCAAAAGGTAACGCAGGGTTTTCGGACTGGTCATGACCTGCAAAGAACAATGTTCTCTCTAAACACTTCTTCCCCTTCTAACGTCTGCTGTAAGGATGAGGCGGTGAAAAATTGTATTTTATTTCACCCTCACAAATAGGTAATTGGCACTGTAGTGGTTATGACCATATTAGTGACTATGTAACTACATGGAAACTGACCAAATTATGTACAGTAAAATAGTGTTTTAGACTGCTAGCTGTTGTCTTGCGCTGAAGTCCCGTGTGAATTCAGCTGTAACGTGAAAAAGGTAAATAGCAGTGAGCAGGTTGGAGGAGCGTAGTGTGTGAAAAGTGACGATCAGAGGTGTTCACAAGGGAAGAAGCTTAGAGTAACGTAACTATGGAGAATACAGACGATATTGAACACTTGGAAGAGGCTTTTGAGTTTTTAGTTACATAGTCACAAATATGGTCATAACCACTACAGTGCTCAATTACCTATTTGTGAGGGTGAAATAAAATAAATATTTTCGCCGCGAAGGCTTGAACGGTCTTCTGGAAGACCTCCACCAGACCAGCGGGCGCTTGTTGGATTGTTGTCGGCCTCAGCGGGCGAGGGAGGCGGGGAGGAAGTAGAAGGATGCCGGTCCGGGCTGCTAGCCTGGCTAAGGAAACTACCACACAATTCGCCACTGCAGAGACTCATATTCACCACAGCAGCACACAAAATGGATATATATGCTAGAAATACACATGGAACTGCTGCGTGATGATTATTACTGGAGCCTGGCTGAACACACTCACTCATCCCAGACGGCAGCTAGCAGCTAAGAGGGTAGGTGAATTTAAACAATGGCTAAGTTGCTAAATGCATCTTGTTGTCATGTAAGATCCCTGTTCATGTTGCACAGACATTGTAATTGCATTTTGTTTCTGTTAAGAGGCACAAAGGCACTCTTTATTTTGTGCCCCCATAACTGCCGTTTTAGCTAAGTGGGAGGTCTCGGCATTAGCTGCAGCAGCTCCGTGTTGCTAGCACCGATTCGGCTCGTTTTTTTTTGCTATCGACAGTACTTATATACATATAGCAATCGAGATTAAGTCATGCATAATATACTATTAATCCTTGTACATTACTGATTGTTTATGAAGTACTAAATGAATGAAGTCATGCTTTTTCATGCATGAAGTCATGCATGAATTCATGATAATTCATGTACAATTATTAAAAAGTGTTAACAATATTTCTAATGTTTGAGTTATGTGGCAGCGCTATGATGCTGTCTGCTGAGTAGCGGGCTACACCATGTTTGTTAAATACAACATGAACCTTTGGGAAATCGAGCAGACCTGCTATATAACACAACAAAGGATCATGCCTAAGGATAATTGTTTTTACCACTCTAGTTGAACTATACACATTTTTCAAATTCAATATTTATTAGATTTGATAAGTTAAAGAATTGCCCAGGTTATAACTGTTGCTCTAGTCATTGCAGCATTACTCTATAATTTCCACAAAGGAGGTTGACAACAAAACATGCAACAATTAAATCCCCCTTTCAATACCATAGATATAGTGGCACTCGGCCAGTCATGTCAAAACACTTATTTATGAACTTTAATATCTAATGGAAAACAATCTCAAATGAAATAACACAACGTGGTGTCAACATAAAACACAGCGCTTTCAAGCCGGAGAGCGGAGTTCACTACATGCAACGAAAACCAAATAGTTTTACACAGGAAATGCTCGCTCCTTCCTCAGGAAGATATTTTTATCCATATCCAATCTTTTTCCTAAACTTAACTAGTTGTTGTGCGGCCTAAACCTAAATGTCATCGTCGCATGACGCTCACTTTTTCTGGCTAACCTCCACCACCATGGCCCCTGAATGGACCGTCATCTGGCTCACAGTCACCTGTTGGCGGCTGAACCACTACCGCTGTTAGCTGGCGTCACGGAGCTCTGTAGCCGCTAAATAACACCAGCAACTATACTACTAGAGACTAAATAATTCTGTTTTAGATATATAATGGTCTATTGGTAAAGTAGCATTGATCATTTTGAGGGAGGCTGGTTGTCCCCACAGGCAATAAAAATAATTTAGCAAATAATTTAGCAGAGCCAGGGATATGTAGACCAGGAAATGGGAAATCCCACCCATCTCCCACCAGGAAAATCACACCCTGAAAATTTACAGTATGTCCCGATCATCAAGTCAATCTGAAAGTCCTGAAGCAGTGATCAGCAATCTTGATAGGACTATAGCTTTCCTAAAGTGAAGACAGAATGACTTATGTTCATGTTCAGTAATTATTGATCTTTTTTAACCTTGTAGGACTATGACAGCACATTTAAGTGTGCATCCAGGTAACAACAGACAACCAGGAGTGGCAATCACAAGACATGAGACTCGTCCAGACCCGAACAGAGACCATGACATCATACTGCTGGAGCTACCTAACCCAACTAGGATTACACCTGTACCACTTCCTGACTGTCAAAATCAGCCCACTGTGCCTCTGTGAGTCATGATCTACTTTGATAAGTCTGAAAGCTCAACTTGTGTGGATTCTTAAATTGAGAATTTCATGAAGAATCTTTTTTTAAATGTGAAATCATTAGTGCAAAAGTATTAGTAAAAATATATACACATATATTGTATTTCAGCGGAGCTACAGTTCAGATTGCAGGTTATGGACCCAAACCTGGCGAAAGACGTAAGTTGAATAATTTGTATTTTATAATAACAATTATGCATGTTTACCAAGAGTGTTCTTATTATTGTTTTTGTTACATTGTTTGTATATTTGGTAACATTTCTGACACATATTTACATTGAATATATTTTCATTTTGTCTTACAAACGTGTTTCTTATTACTGTAATTATATTAATGTAGAAATAGACATATACATAGACATACAGTATGTACCAATGATAAGTTATTTTTCTGTGCACCATGTGAGAATATATTAATGTTTTTTGTTTTGTAGTTATAAAAAGCTGTTGTTTTATTCTCATCTAGCATCCGATACTCTCCAATGTGCTTACACCGAGTTTGTCATCTGTTCAGTTAAACATGATCAATTTAAGTTCTGTGGCCCAAGAATAGGTGTGGATACATGTAATGTGAGTTGGCATGTCTTCTAACCCAACATCTTTCTACAGTTATCATGCTTTACCACTTTTATTTAAATAAGTATTTCAATAAATAATGTAAAAGTCTGTAACAGACAATATATACAACTCTCTCACAGGGTGACTCTGGTGGATGAGTGGAGTACAAGGGCATGCTATATGGTGTCATTAGGGGCTTGGATGACCCCAATATCTGTATGGAAAGAGCTACATTTGTGAATGTCTGTTTATACAGGAAGTGGATCAAGAACATCACTGGCCAATAATCCCAGACTGTTATTGAAACAATACTAGGATGTTCGGGGTGTGGTTGACTGTGAAACGTTGTCATTAAAATGCGTTAAAAATGTATTAGTGAAATTGTTGAGTTCATTTAAATTTGCAGTTGATACATTCACAATTGATTGGTTACATTAAATGTTCATCTATCATTTGTAAAGCCCTTTAAGACAAACAATTGTGATTCTATGACTGTAGTATCACAGGGTAGTCTGAGTTACAAATATTAATTTACACAATGTTACTGTAGCTATCACACTTTTGTTATGGTAAAAAATGAACACAGTTTTTTTTTCAACCAAGATATCCTTTTCTATACTTTTCCTTTTTTTCAATTAAAAAAAATTGTACAATTGCTCTTATGTAAATTCAACAGATTAAGCATGTTGGAAAAACTATTAAAGGGCCAAATATACGTGTCTGTTGTTTAAAAATATACTTTTCACAAGTTTAATCAGTGTGACTTCTTTGACAGTGTTGTCAGTTCAAATAAAAATGAAGATGACTCATTATAATCATTTCACATTTCTTTCAGTTTTATTGTCACAGAAAAACATACATGAACTGATCTATGCACAGTTTAAAGCTCCACAGTTAATGTCTTTAAACCTGCAATAAATTGTTATTTTTTGTCACTTATGGCAGCAAAGACAAGCTGTAAACACAACAATGACACATCACCTTTTATCTTATGTTGTTTACTGTACACATTGAGTAGTTACCGAGCATTGGCAATTCGTTGGGATTCATGCTGCGTTCATAGACATCGGAAAAACACTTTTCCGAGTGAAAACGTCACCATTCAGGTCACTTCCTGTGGGAATCAGAGGTGGGAAACTCGGGCTAGATTTTGCTAACCGAGTTTCACAGTTGGTGATGTGTTGTTGACAACTGACGTTGACTTTGGTTCACTAAACATATTTCAATGACAATAAACTGTTTATTGTGGACAAACGCCTCTGCCAAGAAATATACACAGACATAACATGTTTCAAATTATTCATAAATAGGCCCATGTATAAAAAAACAACACCTTATCCGTGTCCTTTCCCATTCATTGTCCTGCAGATAACACAAAAAAAAAAACACCTGTCCATGTGCTGTTTGTATGCTCACATAAGAAAACCGCAGCAAATCTTTTGTTATTGTGGCCTCGATGTTTTTACACACCTGATGCTCTAGGCTATGCCCATAGCTCATAGATTGTGTTTTTTTGGGGGCGGGCATGGCTGTGGCTCAGAGGTAGGGTGAATTGGCCATCAACCAGATCAATTGTGCGATCCCTGGCTCCTCCAGCCATATGTTAAAGTGTCCTTGAGCAAGACACTGAACCCCAAGATGCTCCCTGTGAGCTGTATGTGGCTGTCCACTGCTTCTAATGCTTAGGATGGGTTAAATGCTGAGATTTCATTTCACTACACTGTACTGTAGGACTGTATGTGACGAATAATAAAGTTTCTTCTTTCTCCAGGTGCTCTGGCTTCCTCCAGGTCCTAAGACATAAAGGTTAGGTTAATTGTTGTCTCTCAATTGTCCCTAAATGTGAATGTGAGTCTGGCTGTCTGTCTCTATGTGTTAGGCCTGTGATTGATTGGTGATCTGTTCAGGGTGGACCCCACCTCTCGCCTAATGTCAGCTGAGATCCCCCCCAAAAAATGACTGAAAAAAAAAAGCTGTTATAATGGATGGATAAAACAACGATTGGGGTCAAGTACTGACTTTTAGCTTTAAGGATGTTTAACAGGGTTCACATCCATATTCAGTAAACAGTGAAGGGCTCATGGACATTTTTATGTGAGTTATCTGTAAAGAACAAAGCTCTCTCTTACTCAACTCTTCTTCCCATTCTAACTTCTGCTCTGATGGTGACTGATGGTGACTGGCTGTTTTTCCTTGGTCTTCCTTATCTGTTTCACCTGAAATCTCCATGTTCAAACTGCAAGTCAGGATGAAGAGTCAAAACAGGACAAGCTCTCAACTTTAACTGTAACCAATGTACGACTGCTCTATTTACTGCTGCGTGGTGACCGTTTTAAACATGTGACCGTAACACGTGATTCGATGGACATTTTAATCATGTGATCGTTCTATTTAATGTAAAAGTAACAGTTATAAACAAGCAGCTAACATTGTGAAACAGAACTTGTTTAGTTTAGGCAACATACATTCTTAGTTGGGGTTATTAAAACATCAGGGATTGGCCTAAAATTATTTTTTTTTAAAAGACAATGTTGTGCACATCCATGTGGTTGCTGGTGCAGGACAAAAAAAGTAAATGTTTAAATAAAGTAAAGTCCGCACAACAGTTAAACGCTCCAAAAATAATTGAATAGTGCAGAATCAGGCACACAACATTTCGGCCCAAAATTTGGCCTTCCTCAGGTGGGCGTAAAATGAGTCACCTAAAACTATGTGCTTACCTTCACCTACGGATGTCGTGGCGTCATAAGCTAAGGACCGTAAAACTCAAAAAGTGACACCAACTCTCGGCTCTTGACCCATCCACCCCAAACTTAGCCTGGCTCTGTCCTCCTATACGGTCTGTCAAACACCAGGCTGAAGTTAGTTAGACAATCAGCTGACAAATATAGTCTGCACTGAGTTAGTTTACAATCTTGGATTGATCATGAAGTCATGTTAAAGAACACCACAACACCCACGTGTGCAGAGGTGAGAAAGAAGCCAGGGTTTGAATATATCCCAAGCTCTCTTTTTTTCATTCACTTACTTGTCTTGTAACCTCTTGGCAGAGACCTGACCCTAATTTTGAAAAACACTGTATTAGGCCATATGCTGCATATCACTGAGCAGGAGTGTTTTTTTTGGGCAGTATTCCGTTTTTATCTGTTTGTTTTTTTGCCTTGGTACCATCACTTGTCAGGTAGCCTTTAACTAATTGGATTATTCCCATTTTTTTATTTGATCCATAAACCTTTTCTCAATTGATCAGCAAATGTCCTTTATACATATTGGTATCACAATATCAAGTTATGGCAAATAAACTAAAAAATAATTTTTACAGTTAAAATAAAAGTGCATTTTGTCACATATTTCTGTGAATAAGTGAATGAGTGACATGCAGTAGAGTGTGTAAAGAACAGGTGGTTCAAGTCAGTAAGCTCACAGCGCCTCCTATAGAGCATTTTTCATTGTCATTTCCCTGCTGTCACTTTATGGAGAACAAGGGCAGGAACTGTTGATAAGTGTTCCAAACTTTGCATAAATGTGGAGAGCACTGCAGCCAACAGGGTTGTGTTGATAAGGCTTTACGAGGCAATTGGTAGCTACAGCTGTTGTGACAGAAAGGATCTAATTCGACGGTGAATGGCAGCAATGACTCTTCTTAGGCTTCTCCTTTTGCTGTCGGTCGGTGAGTATTCAAATATTTGTATATAATGCATGTTGAAATTAGGTAATTGTTTGTCTAGCTAAACCATTACATATCCTGTTATTCTGATTCTAAATCTCCCTTTCCCTGGTGCTGTCAATGTCTGTATTAGTCTGTATAGTAAGTTATGATAAAAGTTACTTCTGTTATGTTGCATTTAGTCTATTTCCTTGACATTCCACTTCCGTTGTTGACTGTTTCTCAGATCGCTGCAGGGTAAATCCAGACAGCTAGCTAGACTACCTGTCCAATCTGAGTTTTATCTCACACGACTATTTTACAGTGGCTCCGTGCAGAGCTTAGCGCCATCCATGACGTTTGTGATTGGTTTAAATAAATGTCAGTAAACAAGAGCACTTTCTTCTCCCATTCTGGAATATTGTGTGAACTAGCCAGACCCTCCTCTGCTCCACAGCGTGTGGACGGTCTGGCAAAGCGAGACTATGTTGCATTAGACCTTAAAGGTACCTGGACTGGAATGGAGTAATGTCTTTAGGAGTGCATCACTGTTTTGTTTTTTCTCGTGCATGAAAATTTGCTTCCCAAATAATCTCAACATGTATATTAGACCTAAAGGATCCTCAAAATGTGTTTTGGTGAATAAAAGTGAACGGGGTTTTTGTTTGTTAAAGGTGCTGTAGGTAGGATTGTGAAGATCCAGTACCTAGCCAAAAGATTTGAACATCGACAACTTCTCAGTCCCTACCCCCTTTCCACTAAAGCCCAAAACGGTGTCCTAAGCCCCTCCCCCCACAAGGGAGAATTAATGTGTGTGCATGAGCAGTGATTGACACGCAGTTAGTCTCACCCCCCCCCAATCTCAAGAACTGTGACTGATCATCTCCGGCTGCTTTTGTTTTCTCCTACAAGTTTCCAATAGTGATAAAAAAAAAAACATTAACACTGAGCAAAAGCACAAGTAGCAACTTCTGCTCATCAATCCTTGCTCTCTGTTATAGTAAATGAAGTGGAAATGCAACGCTGAACTATAAACCATAGGTGTGTAGAGCTGGACTTTTTTATTCATTGTTTGTTATGTTAAGAGTTTCTTTTTTGTACTATTTTAAACTATCCCTTGCTGCTGTTACATAAATGCCCCTGTTGTTAGATTAATAAAGGAGTTTGAAACATGAAGCTTGCATCTTGCTTCAAGCATAAACTGCCCTATCCAAGTGTTTTTGAAGCAGAGTTGTTGTGTTTATTAATGATTTACTATCAACAACATGTGTCTGGTCAGCGACATCCTATTCTCAGTCATGTATAATAACTATATTGTCTGGTCTCCTAATGTGGACACTCCATTTTCTGTTATTACTGCTGTGCTTTGAAAAAAGAGAAGTTTTAACTTTACCATGGAGGACTTTTACTTTCAGGTGTCACAGTGAGCCCAGTGCTGGATCTACAGAAGAGAATCATTGGAGGTCAACCATGTGAGCGTCAGTACCACGTCAAACTGAGAGTTACTGCCGGTAAATCTTCGAAATTGTGTGGTGGCTCTCTGATCAGTGACCGGTGGATTTTAACTGCAGCTCACTGTTTGACGCCAGGAAAGTAAGGAAGTGATCCTATATCTTAAAATACTGTCACATCTAAACACTCGAAACATATACAGCCTAATGCAAGGTATATATAGACTGATATAAATGTTCAGGTGTTCTTGAGAAAAAAATATATTATTAAAGAGATGAGAAACAGAGTGGAATGATTATATGTGTTTCATTGTGTGTTATTCATCTTTAACCTCTTCCAGTATGTTCGCAGATTTAAGAGTGCATCCAGGGGGTCCGGCGCAAGAAGTGCAAATCACAGCAGAACCTGTGATCTATACAGACAACAGGAAGAGGTCTCATGATATCATGCTGCTGCAGCTACCTAGCCCCTCTAACATTCCACCTATAGCTCTTCCTGACGGTAACTGTCGTCCGGAAATGTGAGTTGTGATTTCTTTCACCCATAGTTGTTAGTTTTAAAAGTTTTACAATGTTTAGGACCACACCCATCTTAAAACTTAGTTTGTGTTAGTGCGCGGAAGCAAGGAAGGGAGGGAGAGGGGACGGGATGAGGAAGAAAGAGGGGTGAGCTAGCCTCGGTTAGTTTGAAAATACTTTGAACGTCAACTAGAAGCGCCGTCACCCAACATCACTTAGAGCATCTATAAGTAAATATAAGTTGGACCTGTCTGCCCTTTTGAAGCCTTTAACATTTATAACAATAGTTGCAGCAGGAATGCATCAAATGCTTTTAATATAACCTCACCACTTGGTTACTGTTATTTTCTAGGTTTGAGATTGCAGGTCACGCAGCCACTACTGGAGGCCCTAATAATGAAAGGAGTGAGATGATTTTTCATCTATTTGCATTTGTCTTTTATACTGACATTAATTGTATTGTATTTAATATATATATTAGTTCTCGCTTACTGAAGAATATAAAAAACTGTCTCAGCTAACAGGCAGATGTATGTTTCTTTTTTTAATTTTGATCATTCAAAATATATGTATTTTTATATTTAAAGAATGTTCAGATGTATTTTGTAGTCGAATGTTTTTCCCTCTTTCTTTCTCTCTCTTTCTCTATAGAACCCGGTGTATCGCCTACTCTCCACTGTGCAGACATTCACGTTGTCAACTGTACAGACCTCAAAAATACTTTGCAGAAAGATTTCCGAAAGGTTTACCAAGTCAAGGTGTATCAACACTGGTTCTGTGGCCAAACACCTAAAATGGATATATGTTATGTGGGTTGGCATGGCCTTTAATACGTTCTCTCCTCTGCTGTTATTTACGTTTTGAGTTGTTTTAAAGGTGCACTATGAGTTCCTGCATGGTTTCAGCGCAATTTCATTTTTGTCTCAAATCGTAGGCATCTCCCATTGATCCGCTAGCTGCCTGCCCCCTGAATACACCGTGAAAAAGCCCGGTCTCGGAAGACAACACAGGGGTCGTAAACGTCAAACAAACACTAGAGGCACAGGCTGTGCACCAAAATACAACAAACCACGTTCCAGCCAATCACCGACAAGATGGTTGGGGGAGTGGCTGGGGGGTTAGTGACAGTTAAGCGTGAATTATACTGGCCGTTCCCAACCTGGCAGGCGCCATCGTGACGTAAAAATGACGTAGATCTTGTAGGTCGCGCACCACTTTTTTTTTTTTCTGCGGCGCGCAAAAAAAGCGGAAACAGGAAGCATGAACGAGCTCCTGGGCAACCGGATGCCAGGACTCTCAGGGTGACTGCATGTCTCTCTTGTAAACTTACTGGGTTAAGATGAGTTATTTTATGGTCAATGAAAGGCTTGATCCGACAAAGTAGGTAATTGAATCAAATCGAAGCATTGACGTCAATGCTGCTGCCAGTTCTGCCGTTGTTTATCTTTTTCTTCTTCTTCTAGTCCGTAGTAAGAGCAAAGTCGGTAGCCTTTGCTCATTAGCGCCACCTCTGTAGTATAATTAGTATAGTATAATTCAATCACTATGATTCAGTATTATTCACACTTTAGTCAGTTAGTCATGACAGTTACGGAAACATGGGGGAAAGGCGAGCTTTGTTTGGTATTTACTTGGAACGTCAACAGAAGTGACGTCATACAGGAACTCATAGTGTACCTTTAAGATGCATATATTTCAATAACGCAACAATTATTATATTAATATATATATATTCTCTCTCACAGGGAGATTCTGGTGGAGGAGTGGTGTACAAAAACAAGATTTATGGTGTCATTTCTTTTCTGGGGGACCCTGGCCATGTGTGTAGGAAAGCAGCTGCATTCATGGACCTCTGCAATCCAAAATACGCCGCATGGATCAAAAAACTATTACCTGAGGAAAATGGGGGGTAAAATTAAAGGGACAAAAACATTTAAAAAAAAAAAAGCATAAAAAAGGTAATTTTCAATTTTGACCCATGAAGAGAACACAAGGGTTAAACCCAGAAAAAAGCTGCCAGAGATCTGTTTAATATTTGGATATAAAGTGAAACTCTCCATCCTGGGACCAGATGATCGATCAGTTATCTGTTACCATACTTTGTCACACCTATCCTTGCCGTCATTGGCTATTTTTAACGTTCATAATACAGTAAGATACTGTTGATTACCTTCAAAGCATTACATGACCTTTTCCCCTGCTACATTTCTAAGCTCCTTGTTCCTCACTCTACTAGACGCCCACTCAGATCCTCCAACCTCGGTCTTTCATCCATCCCTCGCTCCAACTACAAGACCAAAGGTGATCGTGCCTTTGCCGTTTTAGCTCCAACCCTCTAGAATCTTCTCCCTCTGTCTGTCAGGTCTGCTGAATCTCTGGACTGTTTGAAGCGTCTTTTAAAAAAAACATCTTTATACTTTTGCCTTTGTGTAAAGTGCTGCACCCAGATTATGATGTATTCTAAAGTTAATTTGTATTTTGAAACCCACATTTATTTTTATTTTTGTAATTCATGCGTATTGTGCGTGTGTGTGGGAAGCACTTGTGTATTTAAAAGTGCTATATAAACTTCTTCTTCTTCGAGTCCATTGCAATTTCAGATGTCGTTCTGCCAATATCTGGCGCAGGTCACAGCTGACGGGGTTGGTTCAGCCAGGTCCTGGGGGCTGCACTGGGGGGCGTTTTCACACTCCAGTAGGTGGGACATTGTCTGTACTGTCCCACAGTGCTTTGCACCTCCCCTGTTCCACTCGTATAAACAAAGTGTTACTTACTTACTGACTTATTTACACACGCACGCACACACACACACACACACACACACACACACACACACACACACACACACACACACACACACACACACACACACACACACACACACACACACACACACACACACACACACACACATAAATAATGAGATATGTTCACCACCTAGCGGGGTGATAATGGAACCTTTCCTCCCATTCACATCATCAATCATTTGGTTACCGCTGGAAATCAGTGAAAACAAATACATCAGATTAATAATAATAATAATAATATAACTGCCCTGATGTTTTACCCTCTAGGAAAAAAAAGTAAGACTGATGATGCTTGATGATGATGCTTATAGCAGATGGTAGGACTGCAGTGAGATGTATCAGCGTTACCTTCACCAGAGCCTCCACACTGGGCTCTTTAGTTTCTCTGCTGGGATCATGTAGATGATGCTGCTGCTTGCACCAAGCTGTAGAGACTGGAAAACCAGCGGTTTGAGCCTCAAATCAGGTGTCACAATGTGTGGGACAAACGTCACGTCAACTATAAAGAAATAACATTCTCTCTGTGTTTTATTTGATAAAATGTCTTTTATTTTGACATCACAACAAATAATACATTTGTTCATAACTTTTATTAAAATACAACCTTGTTCAAAACTACATCCCTGATCCATGTGTTTTTATTATTGTTCGTGACTCTCAAAACAACAGTGGTAAGACATTATGAACCAATATTATAGCAACACTAGCTTTGCACTAACAAATATCATTTGAAGCTGTACAAAAGCACCTGTATGTAGCCTATTGTTGACCCCAAAAGGGCAGTGAGACGCAGTCTGGTCTGAAGGAATGTTGGTACATGGAAACATAATATAGTGGCATTCTGCTCATGGTCTTTCATTAAAGCCAACAGATCAAATCTATATTACAAACTGGGGCAAAATTGTGCCTGATAGAGCATCTATAATGCATTTTAAAAATCAGTCTCAGAGTATGCAGCACAGAAATGTTTGGTGCCATTTTATTATAACTGCAAAATCATTATTTGTTTTAACCAGTGGAAATCAAGTTGTAGTTTTCTATTAGAAACATAACAGAACTTTCAAAAGGTCTTCTTTAACGAGGGCTCATCAGTCTGAATCTCTTTCTCTGTTCTCTCTGGTCCTGCATGAATCTAAAATAATGAAGACCACATGAATTAGTACACAACTTCATAAACACACACACACAGGTTGAAATGGCAGTGTGTGTAGGACATCATAGAAAAATGTATTCCTGCTTCATTATAAAGACCAAAAATGATTATTTCTCCCAACTAAGTGGCTCATTACTCCACATGCAATTTTGTGAAAGTAATTTCTCTGTCACATGTTGTCAAATTGTTTCTGTACCTTGGCATATTGAAATCCCCGCGGGATACTATCAGTTCTTCAATGATTACGGTAAACTACAAAAGGCAGGAGCTCAAAATGAAGGAACCTTTTTCAGTTAGAAATGTATCTCACGCGGAGAACAGGCTTGGATCGTCGTCTGTCAAATGATTGCTGTATTTTCTAGCTGACTGCGTTATGTGTCTGTCCTCCTCCTGGCAAATTGGAAATCTGCCCTGAAGGTTAGTAGTGAAATGACTTTAGAAGGATCGGACTTTAAACTTTGTGTATAATCATCTGTTTCTAATTATTTGTCTAGTGTGTCTCTTTATGTCCTGATTCTCTTTGGCTCGTTTCTATTCTCTATGTAAAGTGTGTGAAACCAACAGGTTCCTCAAACCATACGATGATATAGTTTGTTTATGTCTTCTCTTTAAGCATTTTATAAAATAGCGCCCCTAGCGGTGACAGGAAATATAACCCACAGGAGCCTTTTCCCGTCTGAATATCTAAACGTAACGGTCCCAGATTTAAACACTTATGTTAACGTTGTGAAACGGCGCGGTTTGGTTAGGTTTAGGCGACAACACTTTCTAGTTAAGTTTAGAAAAAGATCGTTATTTGGGCTAATGCTGCATTCATGCCACCTCGGAATAACAGGCACCGCCCCCCTGGTTATGTTGTTTTTTCCGACTGGCAGCGTTCACATGGTCGGGATGAGTGTTCTTCTTCTTCTGTTATATTGCCGTTTGGCATAACAACTTTTTGCATGACTGCCACCAACGGTTGGGCGTTTTCAGGTGTGTGAAAACATGGAGGCCACAATAACAAAAGATTCTCTGCTGTTTTCTTATACGAGCATCCAAACAGCACATCACCAGGTGTTTGTTTGTGTTATCTGCAGGACAACATAGGCCTATTTATGAATAATTTTAAACATATTATGTCTGTGTATGTTTCTTGGCAGAGGCATTTGTCCACAATAAACAGTTTATTATCATTGAAATATGTTCAGTGAACCAAAGTCGCCTCCATCAAACGTCAGTTGTCAACAACGCGTCACCAACTGGGGAACTCGGTTATCAAAATCTAGCCCGAGTTTTTCCACCTCTGATTCCCACAGGACGTTACGTGAATGGTGACGTTTTCACTCGGAAAAACGTTTTTGCGATGTCCATGAACGCACGGTAAGATCAAGACGTTTGTTGTTACTTCACTTCCGCTTATGAATGTCAAGCAGAACATGGCATAGTTCCACTTGTTCGTAAAGTTAAAAAAAACTTGACGTTTACTTTAATTTTCAAACCGAACAAAGCCACTGTCTCCTAGGTGAAAGTGTTTGTTTGACCCATCCACCACCCCAACCTGCCTCTTACACAACATCTGGTGCTCTTATACTTCCTGCTTTGCTTCCATCATAATTTGTATATCCACTAGAGGGCGCCGGCAAACTACATAAACGCAAATATGAGTTGTAATTGCTGATTGTACAAAAGTTTTTTGGTGGAGGACAGTCTCTGTGAAACTGTATGTTTGGTAAAGTAGAGGCCTTTGAATCATCCATTAGTGATCATTAACCAACTCTTGCTGCACAGTACGTGATGAAGATTCCTCAGAAGTTGAGTAGGATCTGTTCAGACTTATGATCCAGGAAAAGCAAACCACTGAATGAATCATTGTGACCCCTTCTTCTGTCCCTCACTCATTCACTACCTTTTACTAAAATGTCATTCCTTTCTTCTCTCTCTTTCTTTGAGCGCTCTCCTCCTCTCCCTCCGTGTTTAAGTCAGCCTTACCATTTACAGCAGGGAGCAGGGCTTCTTCTTGACCTTAGTGGGCTGGGGGCAGAGCACGGCTCGGATGGCCTCATCAAACACCGTCTTCAGACCGCGCTGGGTCAAAGCCGAGCACTCCAGGTACTTCACTGAATCTGCACATACGACAAAGGACACACAGATCACATCAATAAAACAATAAATGAACGAAAGAATAAGAGAGGAGTAGGCTAAAGAAAACAAGCTGCGATTGTAAGCCTGCACATTAAAGCTGTAATGTATGTATCCACTGTATGTTAACCTGTTAACACCCACCAGGTATGTGAGTTCTGACATGTTACATGATAAGTATTTAAACACAAAAGTTCTAAACTTTTTTCAATATGGACATGTTGTACATCGTTTGATTGGTAATTCTTTTTTAAACAACAATTCCTCCAAACCATAGGACCACTTATATTGTTTTTCAACGCATTCCCATGAAGTGGTTAGTATGATATTGTACAAAAAGATATGCCCAAAAATTCGTATGATATCTTACAAAGTTACGGCGACTGACCGCGGCCTTTACATATCAATTTAGCCAATAAAAGGTTACTTTGAGCCAGGTACAGGGCACTGTGATGTTACAGTAATTTCAGCATACTTTGCAGTTGAGTTTATCCGTCAAAAGGGACCTGTCCTGTTGCAACGACAGTTAAGTTTAGGCACCAAAATGACTAGTTAGGATTAGAAAAAAGATTGTGGTTTGGGTTAAAAAACTGGTCCCCTTAAGTAGTACTCCTGGGGTGGCAGGAAATCTGACCCACGGAAGCGTTTTCCCTCCCCATTCCTTAACATAACAATCGCGGTTTCAAACATGTTGTAAAACGGTCGCTGTTTAATTAGGTTTAGGCACAAAAATACTTGGTTAGTTTCAATTAAAAAGAGACAAAGACATTTTTTCACCAGAATATCAACAAAAACATTTTATGTGTTCTGTTATCTGCCGTTCCAACAGAAAAGTCAAACATAAAGTTAAGGGAATAATAATAATAATAAATCTGAATTTAATATGATTTCAATTTCTTGAAATCTTCATGCTACATCTGAGACATGTTCTTTGCATAGCTTTCCAAGCTGCAAAGAAGATAATTCCCCTTATATATATTTATTTCATCATGTATTTCATCTGAGTCCAATATTTATTCTGCTTTTAACTCTGCTTTGGTCACCAACTCCTGAGATAAACATAGGGAGGTTTAGCTGTTTTAAATGCTCCATTTAGTTTAGTTTGGTCCCGGGCAGGTAGCATGTGTAGCTGTCTATCAGAGAAACAGTCGCCTGCTCCAACAGAGACTAAACCAAAACAGTACAATTGTGGGCAGTTAAGCCGAAAAAATGGGCTGAAAGATGCTAAAACGCAGTGCTGAGAAATTGCATTTACATTGGGTTTGTCACACTAGTGACTTTACTATAACAGGTGGTTATTTAACCCTTTGGCACACACTTATGATGGTTGTCATGGTATTTATTCTCTTGAAGCTGATGTCATGGCAACTGTATTACTAGTGTTTTATGACTGAATAACATCCCAAAGGCTTTTTTCGTCAGTCAGAAAGGATGCTAGTTCACTATCATTTATCCAATCATTCATGCTTTCATTTTCAGTAAACTCAATATACCACCACAGTAAATGCAGTAATCACAGAAAGCACATCATAGGTTTACGATTATATTATAGTTTATATTTTCATTTATCTATAACACAGAAGCCTGGGTAATAGCACTTACTGAGCGATGGAGACTGCTTTGTTTCATTAGCGAAGGAGGCTTACACATTTCTGTCATGTAAGACCTTAGAAAAGCCCGTAGACCTTAGAGCATTACCCACCTATCTCTTTAGCCAGAGCCAGGCCCTGAGGGTAGGTGATTGGCGCCAGCTTCTTTTCCTTCAGCTTCTCAATGGTATCCTTCTCGTCCCTCAGATCCAGCTTGGTGCCCACCAGGATGATGGGTGTGGAGGGGCAGTGGTGGCGAACCTCAGGGTACCACTGGACAGAAATAAAGGCCAACACAATGAGAAGAGAGAAACGGGGAAACAAAGAGTGAAGGTATGTGTCGGAGATGAAGAAAATGACTCGGGGTGAAGGGGAGACGAGGAGGGTGTTGAGAGCCAGGGGGTTAATGGATGATGGAGTCAAACTGCTTTCTTAAATTGTCATGAAATAAGTGTTAAGATGCAATTGACATGCTGTACTGTAGTTATGAAATCCACTTTTCAGCCCCAACTTCATAATAATTTCAGAGCGTGATTGACGTTTTCATTTTCAGGCCTGTCCTGGCTGCCTCCTCTTTCACAATTTCTCTGAAAATTATTGCGTTTGCTCTACCACTCACTCAGGCACCTACTATTCATCTCATCTACTTCCTCATTCTCACCTTACCGGATATCTCCCTTTCTCTCTATAAACCTTTTCCTCTTGCTCTCTGTTTACCTCTTTTGTCCTCTCTCCATCCGATTTCTCCAGTGAGGAAATAAGTGATGCTATCTGCTGAAAGAAGTATTATGTAGATTATGTTTGCGCCTACAATAATAGTTGTCATTTTTGAGTGGCAAATTTGACCTGTCTAATGGGGTAGTCCGCTCACAAGCCAGCCTGTTGATGTGAGGATTAGGAGTATTACCCGATCAATCATACTACTGCTTTTTCGAGTCAATTCTTTTGACTTTAAATGTCCTAGCGTGTGTTGCTGAGCTTTATTGTATTATGACGTCTCACTGAATTATGTTTAAATGTATTAAATTCTATCTTGGTCACAGCCTGAACGCTCTGAACTTCTCTGGTGGAAGTTTCTAAACTTCACCTATCAAGTGAGTATTTCCTTAACTTGGCATGTTCTATTCAGCAGGTCCACTACAAATAAAGCCAGAGCTTTAGACTTTAAACTTGGGACTTCAGAAAAAAAATCAAGGCGTGAGACTTGACATGGACTTGCAGTAAGACTTGACTGACTCCCAAACGATTGTATTTGACTTGAGATTTGAAAGCAAAACGATTCAAGGTTCAAGTTTTGACATTTTAAAATCCCAGACTACTACATTGGCAGTGACTTGTGATTTGACTTGGAATTGCCCGAAAGGACTTGACATGAAATGGTGACATGACTTGGAATTATTTTGATTAACTTGAGACTTACACTTACTTAAAAGCTTCAGAGTTAACAGTCCCAACTATCCTAAGAATTGACATTGACTTGTCTTGAATGACTTGAAACTTGTTTTGGACCTGTCTCGATTAACGTTAAGACCAGACTAAACTTGTCTTAAATGGTGCCTTCCTGTCAATAGTTGTCAACCTCTACACACCGAATAAAAGAGCTCTCGGAAACTGATGAAGGAAGGAATGTGATTGGCTGAAGCAAGGTGTTGAAAGCATCCAGAATCATAAAAGGATTGCCCTGGGATGAATAAGCCACAGTATATCTTAAAAGTGACCAAATAATATTTGTATGCTTAGTTGAAACACTGGCAGTCTAAAGAGTTATGCTCATACAAGAGCAAAATACATTTAAGTGCCCTTATCTTACATACAGGTAAAGCAGTTTGTACTTTCGGCCAAATACAGCCTGTTTTCTGGGTGTAAAAGCATAACTTAAACCCTCTTTCTGCTACTGAAGTCTCATAAAATTCTGTTTTTTTCTTACCAAAACCCAGTCCTCCTTTTTGAATTTCCTCCATTCCAACTGACCTAGCAGGAACCATGGTTATGGTACCACTCATGTCCCTTGTTACTATGGTGACTCTAATGGGATTGAAAATGAAGAGCAGAGCACAGGCGGAGGAAATCTAATCATTATTTCCTTTGTTATGTTGTGTTGATGTTCTTATATGATATTCATAGGGTCGATGAGCAGAGTCTCGGCTTTTGTTGCGGTACAGCATTCAAAGTCGAACAGGAAATGGAGAGTACATGAAACTACTAAAACGGAGAGAGCTCTTGAGTTGAGAGCGAGGTGCACTAAAGCTTTACATCTCCCAATGCTACACATTCTGGTGTTCATTATGTTGAGATTAAAAGGCTGAACGATTCACCCACAAGACCCTGAATAAAAATAAGCAGAAATAGAATATGGGTGAACGGATGGATGGAAATCTAAAATCTAGAGATGAAACGATTAATTGTTTCATTGATTGATTCCATGTATGCCATTAATCAAGCAAAAACTCCGGACATTCTTTGGTTCCAGTTTCTCCAATGTGAGGACGTGCTGCTTGTATCTGTTTTTATAATTATCATAATAAAATAATCATGCTTTTGTTTAAATAATTTGTATAATACAATTGTGGAATCATTTGCTTGCTATAATAATAAGCAACAGGCTCATGCCGCTAGGTTAACATCAGATATCTGCAACAATTGTGTCATCACAATGTTAAAATAAATTTTAGATAATTTTCCAAAACCACGACTTCAATAACTTTATAAGCCACAGGCCATGGCAACATACCTGTCCCAGCCGTGTGCGTTACTTTTTAGTGTCCCCTGGTTGTGAGCATCTTGAAGTGCTTTTCTAAAAGCTGCGAATGTGTTGTCAAATTAGTGACGTTTCGTTGAGGATTTGTTTGTGTTGTGTCTATTTGCATGTGTTTTCCTAATTTGCAGTGCATTGATCTCTCTGGGCCACCATACTTTTGGCATACTGAAGTCTTCACCATCACTGTCCATGTACATTATAATCTAGAGCTCAGAATCTAATTCTCTGTCTGACAAAATGTCAAAGAGTCACCCTTTTAAATTCCGCCTGTGTCACTGTCTGCAGAACCACGGGCAGCTTTAAACACAATGCCTTTCTTTCTTTTCCTGCTCTCTTTCTTTCTTTCTTTCTTTCTTTCTTTCTTTCTTTCTTTCTTTCTATCTTTCTTTCTGTTTGACAGTGCAGTTGAGGACTAAGATTTCTGTACAGTCTGCTGTTTTAGCTACTAATTATGGTTAATTGCTCTTTCTATCTTTTTTTATTCATGCATACACATGCAAACCACGTCCCATTCATCTTATTCAGCAAGTGTGGCAGAAGAGGCAGCAACTAAATCATTGTTTGTTTCTACTACTATACAGGCTAACCAGGGTTGTTTTTTATTAGGACTCCTTGATTATATATATATATATATATATAGTTGACATTTAAAAAGGTCCAAATAATAATGTACCACAGCTATAAGACTCACCTTAGCTCTGACGTTCTCGTAGGACGCTGGGCTCACCAGGGAGAAACAGATGAGGAAAACATCCTAAAGAAGAGACAATGAGATGAGAGAGATATTCAATGATAGATTTGGCTACACTGGGATTTTATGTCCTTTGCATGCTTTTGTGTAAATGTACCATACAATATTTACATTATTCTATATCTGTATGTAATATTATTTTATTGCTACAGGTATTATAAACCTTTAAAGTTCAGGTTACTATCATATGACCAAAATCTTAACATTATTCACTTAGTCTGTTTTTCCAGAGCTTTCAGCAACTTCTAGTGTGGTTATCTTATGATACCAGAACATATCATTATTTTACTGTATATTAGACTGCAGTTACTGACATTTTGCTGCATCTAAATGTAAAGAATAAAAAATAAAAATAGAGAAGACCAACTGCAGCTCATTATCCTTTTCAATTTCATACCATGTAAGCTGTAAAAGGGCAAATATTTGGAATCATTTTTTCTCAGTAAACATGAACCCAGCCAGAGAAGCCTGCGTCCAAAAGGGACACCGAGTCATGTGGCTCTTCTCTTTTTGAATGTTTATTTAACGTTTTTACAATGTAAACGTGCAACATGTTGTTTGGTGGTGGTTGAGTTTGACTGAGAAAACAATTTTACATGTATAATGCAAAATAGCCTCGGAAAGGAAAGTTGTTTTAGTCGTGCAACAGAAAACTCAGATTGGATTTAGCTAGCTGTCTGGATTTACCCTGCAGAGATCTGAGTAGCAGTTAACCATAGTCCTCCATAGTGTGTGTGTGTGTGTGTGTGTGTGTGTGTGTGTGTGTGTGTGTGTGTGTGTGTGTGTGTGTGTGTGTGTGTGTGTGTGTGTGTGAGTGTATGTATGTGTGTGTGTGTGTGGGTACCGTCTGTGGGTAGGACAGTGGGCGGAGCCTGTCGTAGTCTTCCTGTCCAGCTGTATCCCAGAGGCCCAGGTTGACTGGCTTGCTGTCCACCATCACATTAGCTGAGTAGTTGTCAAACCTGTGGGGAGCACAGCGATCAATACACCAATCAATAAATCAATCAATCAATCAATCAGTGAGCCGGTCTTTCATTTAAGTGATGATTTGAACAATTAATTAGTTTGATCTAGAAATGCCATAGAAATGCCATCACGCCATTGTAGGGTCATATAACTAAACAGCTTAGATCTGAGAGGAGAAGATTTAAGGACAAGTTTATTTGGACAGATTAATTACAATCCTTATACTGAAAGGATTACACACACTTGAATTTAAATGGCTGTGTTAGTTTGCCATAAAAATACCTAATATTGTTCAAGTAACCGCTATAACGTTGTAGATTGTAATACTAAGCTGTGCTGCCCCTGTGTGGTCACACTGAAACACTACAGTCTCTTCTATCAGCTTTGGAAATGACTTTCCTAAATTTCTCTTTGGACCTTTTGTATGTAACAGTGGTGGAAGAAATGTTCAGTTCATTTACTTAAGTAAAAGTATTAATACCACACTATAAAAATACTCTGTTGCAAGTAAAAGTCCTGTATTGACAATGTTACTTATGTAAAAGTATGTAAGTATCATTAGAAACATGTACTAAAGTATTAAAAGTAAAAGTACTCGATGCAGAAAAATCCTCACATTTTAGAATCTGGAAACAATCAAAACGGATCTGTCAATCAACTAAGTGATTAATGTTCTAATCATTTTAGCTGAACTTGTAGGCCGTTACATTGGATACTGGGTATGTTGGATAGTTTAATTTATAATATAACATTGTATTTTAGAGACTACATGTGTTTTGTGTGTAACAATCTTAATTTGTAAAGTAGCTGTCAGATTAACATAGTGGAGTAAAAAGAACAATATTTCTCTCTGAAATGTAGCGGAGTAGAAGTAGAAAGTGGCATGAAAAGAAATGACTCAAGCAAAATAACCTAAAATTTCTACCTAAGTACACTGCTTGAGTACATGTACTAAGTTACATTCCACCACTGGTATGTACACATGGTGCTGCTACACATAGGACAACATACACTCATTTGAGTTCATTTGCAAAAACAGATAAAAGCCATTCTTTAAACGAATAAACCAACATCAGTTTGATAACGGAGGTAATCTGATTTTGCAAACTGAACCTAACTTGACTTGGATTGTCTAGTTGATCGCTTCGTTGTGCAACTTCGATGGACACACGCAACTAACTCTGTTTTTAGCAACATCCTGTTTCTGCCTCATGCGTGTGTTCATATTCACAGTCATCTCACGCCATCAGTTAGTAAAACACAGCTGCTAGAGGCTTTTAACAAATTCAAAGAGATATATCACCCATGTTCTTGCCTCTTTTTAAAGGTTACAAGTCGGTTTTAGAGTTGAGTTGTTTTACTTTGAAAACACTTCACAGACCTAAATCCAAGGACATTTAAATTGCTTCTTTCCTATTTCTAAAATATCTTAATTGTTTGTTAAAGTAACTCTCTTTCAACTCATTGTATCATTTCTTTTTACATTTATTGCAGGATTTTACTTGTCTTTTAGTTAGTCTGGAAATGTTTTAAAGGTCCCATAACATGGTGCTCTTTGGATGCTTTTATACAGACCTTAGTGGTCCCCTAATACTGTATCTGAAGTCTCTTTTATATAGACCTTAGTGGTCCCCTAATACTGTATCTGAAGTCTCTTTTATATAGACCTTAGTGGTCCCCTAATACTGTATCTGAAGTCTCTTTTATATAGACCTTAGTGGTCCCCTAATACTGTATCTGAAGTCTCTTTTATATAGACCTTAGTGGTCCCCTAATACTGTATCTGAAGTCTCTTTTATATAGACCTTAGTGGTCCCCTAATACTGTATCTGAAGTCTCTTTTATATAGACCTTAGTGGTCCCCTAATACTGTATCTGAAGTCTCTTTCCAGAAAATCAGCCTTGGTGCAGAACTACAGCCACTAGAGCCAGTCCCACAATGAGCTTTCCTTAGGATGTGCCATTTCTGTGTCTGTAGCTTTTAATGCTATTGAGGAGGAGAGGGTGGGGGGGCAAGGTGAAGGGTGGGGGTGTGGCCTTGACCAACTGCCACTTTGCTCGTTTGAAAGCCATGATGTCTCTCTCTCATGGGTGGGCCAAATTCTCTGGGTGGGCAAAGCAGAGAAAATGGAGGTAACCTTCCTCCTTATGACCTCATAAGGAGAAGATTCCAGATTGGCCCATCTGAGCTTTCATTTTCTCAAAGGCAGAGCAGGATACCCAGGGCTCGGTTTACACCTATCACCATTTCTAGCCACTGGGGGACCATAGGCAGGCTGGGGGAACGCATATTATTGTTAAAAAAAAAACTCATTAAGTAAAATGTTCATGCCATGGGACCTTGAATAGATCCTGTGTAAAACACCTTGTAACTTTATTTTGAAAGTTTATTGATGAAGTTGATTATTTCTATTATTAGGTAATATGTTGGCTAGAGGAGTAAACATAAAATCAGTGGCTTGCTCACAAGCACTGCAACATTAATTGTTGAAATAGAGAGTGGTTAGTAAACCTTTTTCTTCTCTATTTAACTGTCAGCTTTTTTGTCTTTTAGAAAGACTTCCTAACTTGTAGGTTGCTGCCAGCCCGAACCTGTCAGTGTTCGGCAGATGTATGCAGTGTGTGTGTGTGTGTGTGTGTGTGTGTGTGTGTATATATATATATTTTTTGCTGCATTCGTGTGCCATATTCGTCCCATGTGTGTCATTGCATGCACACCATTGCATATTACAGTTGATTATTGTTCATACAGAAATGTGCAACATGTTAATTTACTTGTACATGTAATTTACTTTGTAATTTACCATCAGAAAGAGAGCATGTGTGTCGGTGTGCCTCATACTCACACAGTAGGAATGTACTCCCCGGGGAAGGCATTGGTTGTGTAGCTGATTAGAAGACATGTTTTTCCCACCGCTCTAAATCATACAAGTAAAAACACATGCAGTGAGACATTATGACCAGACTATATCAATCTTTCATTCGGGCTAAAAGAGGGAATCACAGCGAGAAACAATCAACATAAGCTTTGTCCCGAGTCCATACTACATACAGTACAGTATACAGTACCTAGAATAAATTTTTTTTTTCATACTTTCAATTTTGTACTAAAAGGAAGTTATGGAAGACAGGAACGGAAAACAGAATGGTTTTCAAAATATTTGAATTGTATTTGTTGTATTTTGGGATATTCCTTGAGCTGTTTCTTTATCACCCACACTGTATTTTTTTCTAGCAGTTGAGCAGCTTTTGTGCATTGCATGCTTAATTCCAACCTGGTTAGATTTAGTGTGTAGAATGGATTTAGGACAACGCTATAGAAAAGCAGAGAAAGAGGATGAGAGATGAGCTGGCAGATCTCAGAGCAATAATCACACATGTACAGTATCGGTAGCCTTGCATGTTTACAAGTTTATTTTATTAGTTTTAATATCACATTGTATAATTGAGATGGAAACATTTGAGCCAGTAACATGTTCATTACAGGAGCGCAGTGATGTCTGGCTGCATGTACCAGATGATCAAACAAGTATCAACTAGTCCTGTTTGTATTTTGTTCCAGAGCATTGCTGTTGGCATTTTCAACAATAACACCAGCACTCGTGGCCTGTCTTCACCAAGGCACTGACACACAGAGAAGATCACATTGGATGAATGTGATTGGAAAGTTATGACGAGTTGCTTCAGCCTTACTTTCATGAAAAAGCAAGGCAAGCTCAGTGCCCAATAGTTGCACTGTAGTTTGCCTGTTAGATTATTCATGACATTACATGTCATTTAGCTGACGCTTTTATCCAAAGCGACTTACAGTTGCTATAGGGGCTGCATACCTCTGGAGCAACGATGGGTCATAATGGGTCATAAAGTGTCTTTCTCACGGCAGGAATTGAACCCAGATCTCCCACACCAAAGGTACATGTCATATCCACTGCACCATCACCACCCATACATAATGCATATGTAATGTAGTGTTAATATTGCTTCCACTTCCATTACGTTCTGAAAGTTCACAGTTTTACCGTGGTAAAGGTAGTGTTTTTCAGATTATTATATTATTTTATAGCTGTGTATGTACATCTTACCTGGACGTTTTGGGATGTGCTCTTTTACCTTATTTGGTGTTTCTTTATTTCCCAAAAAAATCTTTTTGAGCTTTCCCTATACAGTATGCGTTCACTAACAAATTTTAAAACAAGACACCTGCTTAGGCTTTCAGCTGAAATTGCAATCAGCAGTGTTTGAAATGCACCAGGCTGCAATCTATTCTGTTAAGAATGTGTGGTTAACAGTATTGACAGCAGTGTGTTAGCATTTGAACTAAGTGCTGTAGATCCACAGTGTTGTTCAGGTTGTGGTTAAAGTCATGGGATAAATGTGTAGAGTTTTCAAAAATGTGTTCAATTACATCTTACTCTTTTGGTAACATATTAGCTGTTGTGATTGTGGCCAATTAGCGAGGAACCCATCAGTTCATCACCCAAAAATCACAATCACTACACTGTAAACCTTTGATCTAAATTTACAGCTAAAATCTCACAGTATCTTACTGTTTTAATGTTATACAGGGCCATACTGTAAATGGCAATGCATTCTGGGAGAAAATAATAACATTACAGCACTATCTGTGAATGTTACAGATTACAGGTATTTACTGTTACATAATACCAATGCATCTTGGGAAAATAAAGGAAAAGGCGGGAATTACACTGCAGACTGTATATTACTGTACATTTTCGGTGAATAGTTTTGCAGTACATTTTATCAATCAAGTCAAGTCAATTTATTTATAGAGCACATTTAAAACCCACCTAGGCTGAATAAAGTTATATTATTCTATAAAAACAAAGGAAGACAAAAATATAGACACAATGAACATCATACAAACAACACAAATCTATACAAATGTCCCTAAACTAAACGCCGAAGAATAAAAGTGTTTTAAGACGAGACTTAAAGATCTCTGCAGTAGAAGAGGACGTAATATGAATGGGACGTTTGTTTTTACTTAGTATAGTAGAGTATAGTTGTAGGTGGTGTAGTATGGAATCAAAATGCTGCAGTCCATTCAGAGTCACGGCTATTATTGATGCGTGATTCAGGCATCAGCATCAGTGGGAGTCGAGCAAAGAGTCAAAAAAGTTTTTCCACTGTTGAAGCTCTCTTTATAAAAACATCCGGTTACAGCACATCAGATCAGAAAAAGGCTTCAGCTATGAAAGAGGGTGCAAGAGAGCCAGCCTGATTGGATTAATACAGCTCAAGCATGCACTGTTTGGAACTACAGCAGGGATGAGGGCGGCTATTTGCCTGCATAGTGCACTTTCTGAGAGCTTAAATGTAACTTCAGCCCCCAGTGGACGTTATGATCTGGGGCTCCACATCCATACACTAAACAAAAATGAATCAGTGGTCCAGGACAGCTGCATTAAACATAAACAGCTGTGGTTAGACAGCCGGATTTGTTCAGCAATAATGGGTATTGTCCATCAAGAATATGGAAATCACAAAAATTTGAAAAAAGTTAGTGAAAAATATGTGTCATCTGAGTATACAGTACATACATACAATGGTGTGGCTTTTAGAAAGTAAGTTGGGGGTTGGGACAAAAAGAAACCCTTTCAGTTTTTTTTTGCCAAGTTGCACAATCATGACATATAAAACATGTGCCACAGACAACTTTGATGCCAGTACCAGGAACCAGCAACATTAAAAAGTCCCTCTTACTTAGAAAAACTGTGGACCGTTTTCAGTATTTACCATAACCTCCCAATGAAAACACGAGGTCTGATTATTGTCTAGGAAAATGTATTTGAAAGTTTTCAAAGTAAAACACAAAAAAAGTATTGCTTTTGGATGCTTTGGCTGTGTCTAAAGTCACTCCCTAGAGAACTACATGTATATTTCACTGCATTTTAGTTGTGTGTAAAATGTAATTTTCTACATATTACCCTCATAATACCACAATGGTGTAAAAAATTAAAAAAATGTATACTACTTTTTTAAATAACAAACAAATGTTGAACTACTGAGACGCTATTCATAGTGAATAGGGAGTGATTTCAGAGCACAAAGTGGAATTTCTCTTAGCCCTGTTGCATTGGGGTAGCGGCAGAAGCATTACTGTAACTAGACTCAGTGGAGGATATTTTGATCAGGACTAATAGTGCTACATTTTCAGCATGGCTAGATACCACTAGAGATGAGCTGAGAAAATAGTCCTACATCTTTCTGTGATATGAACGGACCCTTTAAAGAGAAGTCAACAAACAAACTTTCCAAAAAAGGGCACATCAAAGGTAACTAATAACTTAAAATTCAAAATGTTGTCTGATTTAAAAAAAAAAAAAAGCAGAAGAAATACACTCCAAACTCATCCATGACCTATAAGCAGGCTCTGATCGTGTAAAGTGGCATTTTAAAGAAGGCCAGCCCAGGAACAAGATGAGTCAGTAGTGGTGTGAGCACCCAGCTGTCAACTAAGAAAAGCTTAGTCTGTCTGTATGTGTGTGTGTGTGTGTGTGTGCGTGTGTGTCTGTGCTTGTGTGTGAATAATTCCATCTCTGTGAGGATTAGTGTAGAGTTTCAGACAATACGTTTGAGGAAAGGTTGTCAATTCTCCAGAATGCTGTTTGGGGATTTAGACTTTAGACAGGTTTTATGGTTATGGTTAAGGTTTAGGTGAAATGTGAAGGTTAGGGTTAGGCATGCACTTGCAATGTTTAAGGTTAAGTAGGGTGTAATGTCAGTGAAGGCTCTCAGAAGTATAGAAGGGCAAGCTTGTGTGTGTGTTTTGTGGTTGTGAATGAGTGAAATAGGAACTGATCCGTTTCAGAAGCACAAGTTAGTACTGAAAACAGGAACCAGCCAAACTCAGCTATCAAGAAGAGAAAAAAATACTTCAACCTCTGATCTCCCACAGGCTCTTTCTTCTTAATCTTGTTTTCCATCAACGTTTCTGTCCCCTGCTGACACCACTCTACATGATTTGGTTTTAGCTTGGCAAACTCGTCACAGGAGTTTCATCCTTACAGTCTGTCCCTGTTTCTGGCTTTACTTCACTCTATTTCGCTTTTCCCATACTTAATTTTTATTTCATCCACTGTATCTTTCTATCTTTATCTCATAAAAATCACCACAACACACTTTCTATCATTTCTTCCATCTTGTTTTTCAGTGCAAAAAGCACATGCCACGGTAAATAGTCAAATGGCTTCAACTAGGCCTACATTAGTACATTTAATGTGTGCAGGGGGAACATTGGCGTAGTTTTGATTTGATGATTTGTCTACATGTATTAGATCTTTCGTTCTTGCCCTTAAAGTAGATTAAAATCGCTTTAAACCAGAAAGTGGAACAGTGGAACTCATCAGTGTGTCAAAATGAAACAAGTGGTGCTGGAGGCTTGGAGACATACAGTGACTACTCGCCGTGCCAGGTCGTAAGCTACTATAGCTGGTGAGCTAAGCGTTACCAAACTAGCCAGTCGGGAACAAGCTAATCAGTCAAAATTAGTAAGTAAGTAAGTATAGGTAAGTAAGTAAGAAAAGCTTTATTTATATAGCATTTTAAATACACGCAGTTAAAAAAGTGCTCTCCACAATGATTTCTATTTCCTTGGAAGGTCATTGTTTACTTCATTACGGATTGTATAGGCCTAGCTCTGCCGCTAACATGACATCAATATGTGTACAGGCCATCCATCAGGCCAACCCTATAAAGGCCATATATCAGCAGTGACTTGCTGAGTAGTCTATATCCTTGATGTTACACTCCCCGGATTGCTCCGGTGCCGAAGGTATTTTCCGTTTCCTTCCGCTTTCTTTGTGTTGGAATTTTAAATTTGGTGGATTAATAAAAACTATTCTTGACTGCTCCTCAGATCTCTGCTGGGTAAATTGAGACAGCTAGCTACACTATCTGTCCAATCTGAGTTTTCACTTGCGCAGCTATTTTGCAGCGGCTCTGTGCAGAGCTTAGCGCCGCCGCTGATGATTCCGATTGGTTTAAAGAAATGCAATTAAACCAGAGCACGTTTTCCTCCCATCCCCAAAAGCTCTGTGTAGTAGCCAGACCCTCCATTAGCGGGCTTTGGAGGAGGGTCTGGCAAAGCGAGACTGCTCGCTGAGAGACAACAGACTTCCCTATAACCTGACACCAACTTCCTCTTCTTTCTCTCTGTTAACAGAAGCTTTAAATTCCATTTTGAAATCTGGTTGATAGTCACAGACGCATGGTCACACATCACACAGACAATCTGATTTTCTTAAAGACTGCACTGTCTCCACAACGTCATTATGGACAGGGTTCATCTTCTGTGAAACTAGTGGAGGCCCAAACTCAAACTTCTGCAAGGTACAGCAAAGGATGTTTGTAGTGGCTGCAGCATGAACCGACGTTAGCTATACCAGAGTCGAGAAAAAAATTAAACAGCCATGGCAGAAATTACTCATACCACCACCTGCTTCAACTGACGGCTTCTCCGCTCTCATAAGGTATCCTTCTAATACATACTCAGAAGTGCTGTTTGGACTGTCTTTAAAGCTCCATACAGACATGTCAATAAGGGTATTCTGAAGTATTTTCACACAATTGTTGCAATTTTAAAAACAACAGACAAATCGATACTGGCGGCAGCAATTGGCCAGGTGTTCACACGTTTTGAAACTGGGCAGAGCTCAAGGCTGTAAGCACATTCTTTTCTTCACATTCCTGAAAATGTATTCGCCCACTGTTGGTGTTCTGTGCAGAACTGCAACAATTGCCATTGTGTTGGTGGTGTGTTTTTAAAAAAATAGAAATGGGAGGAGTATGATGACTGCAGTCTGGGTCAAGTTCTGGATAGCAGCAATGATGCATGGTGAGACTAAAAAAAAAGGTAGTATTTTCAAAATAAAAGGTTTTAAAGAATAAATCATTTATATTTTAAATGTGACGTTAATGTTATTTTCCTAATGTCAAAGACATCAGTGTATGTCATAGCTCATAAACTTAATGAACACAGTAAACACAAGCTTATTAGAAGCCAAGATGCAGAGCAGTCTATTTGGACACTGACACACTGTTTCTGGTTTTTTGGCTCTGCACTGCAGTACTTTAGATTTTAAATGTTACAGAAAAATCACTGACTTTAAGCTTTTATGGATTATGACAACAAGTTATTCAAATAAACGACAATATACGGCATTGGTCCATGCTATCCACATCAACATATGAAGGTGTCCTCTGATCTGACACTGCTCCGGTTAAGAGTTGGTTAGGTTTAGGCGTAAAACGTACCAGGTTAGGGTTAGGGTTACGATCATGGTTGGGGTTAAAATTATGACTTTGTTAATATTAGGGCAGCGTTGTTGTCATGGTTACATTGACATGCACTTGGTCGTGGTTATTGAATTATTGTGGTTATGGTTAAAAGGAAACCAGTTGACAGAAACCAGTTGACTGTTGGCAGTTAACTGGAAATAAACAGCTGTCTCCCATGTTAAAGTCCCACATGTTGTGGACCGATTCATCCACCCTAACCTCCCTCCTCCCAATCTATAAAATGCCAAAGTAAACCAAAATAATACAGAATGTCTCACATCCCAAGTATTTACAGACATCAGTCTCTCTTCTTCTCCACTCTTCAATTTTAAATCACAGAGTCACATTCAACACACACCAGGAAGCCCAACACACTAGGAAATGGAGTTATGGTAGCTGTGTGCTACATTTAAACGTTTAATTCTCTGTAACCACTGCCTGATCTCAACAGCTGCAGTACTTCCGCTGTACAATTTCCGCCATCATGACAACCGGCCTTTTTGCCCCACCTTTAAAGATAAGTATAGAACTTTTTTTTTTCTGATGTGGTAGACAACTTGTTCCAAGAGAGTACAACAAAGTCTGAAGACCGAACAAATTTAGCAGGTTTTCTAATTATAAAGAATACGAAATGTGGTCAACTTTTTTTTTTTTGAATTTGCAGTGAGGTGTCTGTGCTCTGAGCGTGCTGCATTACAGCGTGTTCTTGCATGTTGTAGCCTGCACCATCCAGCACCCTCACTCTGAATCAGCGCTGTCAAACACACGCCTAAAGATCTACACGTAACACAGGAAAGGCTGTGTTCTTCAACAAGTTTAAAAGAACAGTACCCTTAAGGTTTTTTTTTAAATTTAAACACTACATCACACAGCTTCATCACTCCGGAAGTTGCCAAAACTGTTAGTCGAGGCTGTTGAGGCCATATGAACATCTTTGACATTACCGTCAAATAACCCTAAATTCTGAGCCTAGGGCTAAACGCTCCCCATCATGCATCAGCTGGGTTAACACCTCTTGTTTCGAGACTTGAAGGCAGTTTAAGTTCAAACAATGTAAATGTATGGTAAAGTAAAGTAAAATAATGGCGTACCCATCTCCCACGACCACACATTTGATAGCCTGCATCCTGTTCCGCTCAGCTTCGTCTGTGCTCTTCACTGTGACAGAAACAGACTCGGAGAGGAAGGTTCAGAGACGCAGATCAGCATGCAACTACAGGAAATTGTTACACACCTCCCTCACTCCCCTCCCTTTGCTGCCTCTTTTTCTTTTCTCAGTCTGTGCTTCCTTCATTTCTTGCACCAATCTCTTCTTCTGGTTTTGTTGTGTTTTCTCCTAAACAACAGAGCCTGTGCGAGCAGTGTGTAAATAGTATAAAATAGAGTAATAATGTGTTGAATGACACAGAAACGTACAAGATTGCAATAAATGAGAAGTCTGAACTGTGAAGTTTTTTGAAACAAGGAAGCTGAGGTAACAATAGCACTGGGCTTTATTTTAAAACTTCCTCTTCTGTTGCAATCATGCATGCACACACACACACACACACACACACACACACACACACACATACACACACACACACACACACACACACACACACACACGCACACACACATAGTGCGTTTCACTATCTTTGTGGGGACCCTTACCCTAACCTTAACCATAACCTAATTCTATCCCTAATCCTAAAACCAAGTCTTAACCCTCAAACAGCCCTTTAAAGTTGTGGGGTCCAGCATGTTGTCCCCATAAAGCTGTCCGGACCCCACAATCCTGGTTTTTGGACCCCACAAATATAGTTAAACGAGAACATACATACACACACACACACACACACACACACACACACACACACACACACATATACACACACATTAATGGTTTAGATTGAATTAAGTTAAAGTATTCCAAGGTTAATTTTAATTTGTAAAGTGATAGAAAATGGAAAATAAGTTACAGTTATAAAAAAACACTTCTCCACACACTCATGATCATACACTGGGAATAGCAATACTTATGATAGCACTTGGTTACCACTAGATGGCACTTCAGCATCATTTTTAGCATCATGTTTATCATGTCGAAAACTCTGAGCATTTACAGCTGAAGAGCTATTTAAGAACTATTAGACCAATTCACACTTGCACCTCACTTCAATCTTTCTTAAAATATCCTTTCATTTCAGTCTTAATTATGTCTTGATTAAGATGACTTTATATACGCTTCCTGAATCCTTCTGTGTTATGTAAATATCACCCCAAGAACTTGGATAGTGTGTCCTCGATGTATTGTAAGATTTCTAAAGTTTGTTTTGATAAGGTTGTCTGTATATTGTAGGCATTTAGCCGACGTTCTACTTCAAAATCAATAACCATGTGATAAACATGAATTTTACAGTCACACTTGAACGGGATGCTGCGTGCAAAACCACAAGCTCAACCCCTCATGACTTCTGCTTTAAAGAAAGGTTGTCAGGTGCCAAGGCAGCCTGAGTTAGTACGCCACAATAAGAGAAGAAGGAAGACAATCTTATCTTCAAAATAATTGTCTAATTTACAGTTGAAATATAATAAATTGAAACAAAACTAATCTTTTTTCATGTAGCACCAAATGACCCAAGATTTTTTTCTGTCACGGCTCTCGCGTCAGTGCTTCAGCGCTTACCTCACCATGTGGCGATATTCTTGGCTTTCAAAACTCACTTGATCTGGACTGAGTTTGGCAACCGAGGTTCATTGTCCAACCAAATGTCAACACACTCTCTGTCACATCCACTCTCGAAATCTCGGGTCTACAAATTTCAAAGCTGTGCTATTATTGCTGTTTTTTTAATGGTGGAACGCTGCCTTCTCTTTTCTAAAAGTCTCTGTTTTTGACCTCCAGTTTAATTTCAAATCTTATTGTCAGTCCCAGATAACACAGGTTTTGTCCGTGTTCTAAAGGTCATACACGCCAAAAAGTTTTTTAAATGACCCTACTTGATGCTTCACTTCATGGACTAATCCATTGAGAAAGGGTTTTATTTTGAAAGACGTTTTGCTTACCATTTTTTCTGTCTGACATTGTGATGGATGGGGAAGAGGTGGGGTTAAAAGAGAACATCTACTTTGAACACTGAAGTGTTAATGCACTATGTGCTGTGGTAGTCTGCATGTCTTGATATCTCAACTTGACTGCATGTAACTGTTTTGGCGTTTCCAATTTTTGCTTTTATCTCTTGGATATAAATGACGGATTGCCAAATGGGTAAGATCTGATTTGCTCTCTTTCTCTCTTTTTATGGCTGGTTCTCACAGTTTGTATTTCATTTTAGACATCCACAAAGACTTTAAAACATGTACTGGAATTGCGTTTTCAATTTGTGTTCTAAAAAAAAAAAAATTATTTAATATTTTAAGTTGAGGCATAAGGCAGTGTTTCATTGCATTATCAACTATGTTATGCTATTTACCTGAATACATTTTCTTTTAATCTATTCCTACATATGGTGACTGATTGGGTATTTAACTATCCTGTCAATGTTAGATAGGTAGGTAGGTAGATAGATAGATAGGTAGATAGATAGATAGATAGATAGATAGATAGATAGATAGATAGATAGATAGATAGATAGATAGATAGATGAATAGATAGATGAATAGACAGATAGATAGATAAAAAGATTAAAAAATAATCTGTGATGATAAAAGACCAGACAAGAGCAGCAGCATCAGTAAAACTATTATGACATTAACTTGGTATTTTTAATACTTAAGCTCTAATTTGTGGTTATTAACAAACTGGGGTTTATGACACGAAGTAAAAGAAAAAGTAAGACAAGAAAGTGTCACACGTTTATCTTAAACAATGCCAGCTGTTTGGTATTACAACTTCCATCTCCTCACACTGTCAGCTTTTTAGATAAAAAAAAACATCTAAACATCCCACCATTAAAGTTGCCGTGTCAAGCATATGTCCACAGCTAGTTTTCAGATAAAAGCCCAAATCTTAAAGATGTAAATGAAGAGTTCAAAACGTATGCCTGTCAGAGTTGTTGCACAAGATATGTAAAGGAAGGGTGGGGATATGGAAGTCCTGTGGTCAGGACATCAACACTAAACAGCTCACAGATCTCTATAGGAAGTGTTACCTTTTTGTTCACTTTATAATTCTACAAGGATTGTTTCTCACAGAGGATGCAAAATTTTTATTCCACGTTGATGTCTCTAACTGTGTGAAACAAATGCTACTCTCCCCCATCTGCCCTACTGAGGTCTAGTTCCACTGGTGGCCTACCAAAAGCACTCTGCTGCGTTTATCTGTGAAATCTTCTTTGCTAATGAGAGACATTTATATTGCTTCTGTTTTTCTCTTCTGGGAACTTGCTCTCTGTATGCTGACATTCGAATCTGCCCTCTAACTTTGCCTTAAGCTTTTTTTTCCCACAGACAAAAGCTGCAGCCGATTATCTTTGTAAGAAATTAGTAAGATGAAAGTTATGATAATGGAATTTGCTACCTTGCAAAATGTTTCTTAACTCCTCTGTTCCAGTAGGAATAAATGCAGCAACAGTGTAAACCAGCCACATATGACATTCTTATATTCATGTTTTTTAATAAGTCAATTAAGATTCAACATGGTTAATGTATATCACATTTGGAAATAATCTGTGCATTAGAAGGGACAGATACTATTACAAACATACAAACAAGCTTTGCAGATGCCAAGTTTCCAGAGGAAAGTACTATCTTGAACACCATGATCAGCATACAGCAAGAGACATACTGTACAGTACACATCAATGTTCTTTCAATTCACAGTCCATAACAAAGAACAAAGTAAGACAATCTCATACAAAAGATGATGATGATCTCAACAACAATAGGCTGAATTGCTATGAATATTTTGCAGATATGCATGGTGCCCAGAGGATGAATCCTAATGTTTTTTTTGCGATCCCTTGACTTTTTTCCTATTGCACCACTTCTCTTTTGAAATATCGCAACATCGTACTTGAAAGATTGGCACAGCATTTGGTACAGATACCCATGGTGACATGTAGATGAATCTTATTAACTTTGGGTAAACCCTTTCCTTGTCCCCCTGTACAACCATGAGGCTGAAATGTATGGTTTGGAGTGAAATGTCTCAACAACTACTAGATGCATTGTCATTGGAAAATGTATTAATTCACCCTCACAAGGAATTGTAAAAAACGTGATCCCTTAACTTTTCATCTAGTGCCTTCATCAGGTCAACATTTTAAAATGTTCTACCAATAATGACCAAATACCTGCAAAACTACTCACATTCCTATCACCTTCAGCTGTACTTTGCATTTAGTGCTATTAGCTAATGTTAGCATGCTAACATACCCAACTAACATGGTAAAAATGGTGAACATTAGCATTAACCATTGCATAAGGCTCAAAGCATCACTGTAGCACCTCCCAATGCCGATGAATTTGAATTTTTTAATTTGAATTTGTTTCTTTTGCACAATAAAATCAAGACAACAGAAACACAAGAAAAGAAAATAATATAAAATAAAGAATATGCAGGTGAGATTAAGAAAACCCCTAGGGGCTTATAGAAGGAATCTCACTCAGAAAAGTAAAGAAATATACAACGAGCAATTACAATTACAAGAGTCCTAAACAAACAACAAATTGAACACAAGTAAATACTGAATAATAAAAAAAGCATAAGGTTGGCTACATAAACAACAAAGGCATAAAATAAATTAAATATAGAATATACATTAAATGAGGCTATGTGGACTTATGTGTGTGTGAGTAGTTAAGGCCGTTTTATGCTTCTGTTTCGAATCAACGGCGTACCCCGCAGAACACTCTGCATCTCCGCCGGACCTCTCGAAAAATGTAACTACACGTCGCAGCGACGCATGCCGCTCAGCCGTGGCTTGGTAGCGTTGTATTTCCCCCAACTCATTTCCTGGTTCTCCTTCTCCATAAACAACATGATGAAATCAAGGAGAGGGTTAACTTTCCCTGCTAAAGGTCACATCGTGGTCAGAAAACACTGGGGAGACACTTTGTTTCTCTCAGTATGACTCTAGAGTCGCTACTCGCTCCGAAAGCTAATTGCCGTCAGTCTCTCCCTTCCCCCCTCTACCACACACTCCCCCCCCCACACACACACACAAACAAACATGCTGGCTCGACGCACACACCAGCGCACAAGTATAAAACACTAGGCCACTTACGTTGGCTACGGCGAAAGCTCTGCGTGGGGCCTCCGCAGAACCATAAAACCGCCTTTAGACTCACACGTACACAGATGGCGTTGCTGTAGACTCTCACTCTTGTTTTCTGTCATTCTTACTTTAATCATAGGTTACCTGGATAATTGAACCCAGCAATGTAATGGGTTGAATGTGTGAAAATGGACAAACACTCTAACAATAATCAGGCATAGAGAACTCTGGCACACCAGACGAGGCAATAACCAAATTTAATTGATGATATAGAACCTGGGAAGTGTAATTTGTCGCTCACATATGGCTCTTGATGGACACATTATTTGTTACATAGCAACCTGCAAGTATAGTTTTGTAACCAACCACAACACCTAAATGAAAACCATTTCTTATCTAATATGACTGTGTCAGATTTTTCATGATTCATACATCACTTCTGTATGCCATTGAGCAACTCTTATGTGGGAGTGGGGTGGATGGTGGTTGGGAGAGAGGAAATATGACAAAGAGTTCGACCACAGAGCCTGTTAGCTGTGTTTGAATATGTTTCCATTTATTTGCATGCCTTTGCCTTGTGTTTTTCAAGAAATGTATTCATGGTTATATTTTGCGGCGGCAGAGAAAAACCACACCACCTGTCTCTCCTATCTTCCAGAGAAACCTCTCTTCCTCATGCTGTGGCTATCTTAGAATGTTTGTACAATATGCAGATGCTGTGGGTAGATTTATAATATAATCAAATTAAATGACAGATCTTGCATGTTTCCACAATTCCGCAAGATGATTAAATAGATGACTAAAATAGATGATTGAGCCATCAGTGTTTCTTACGTCTTTATTTTACATGACTATCCTGATGTGTTGAAAGTTGTGAGGGCTGATTACAAAGAACATGAATCTGCATTCCTGAGAATCAGTTTGACGGTTTTTTGTCCCAATTACTGTACAGTTTCCTCAGATTTTACAGCAGATGAGAAGATGGAGATTGAAAGCATTAGGACGTATAAGGAAACCCTTCTGGATGATATCCAGGTACGTACACGCGCATATTGTAACCCTAAAATAGGGTTTCTCAAATTGGGATATGCATACTCCTAGGGGGACTTTGGAGTACTTCAGTGGGTACATCAGTCATGCATACTTCCTAAAATGACTAAACACTAAAATAACGCATGAATCAACTGATTGTAAACATTTGAAATGTAGCATTTAAGTGATTTCAGTTAAAATATGGTTTTTAGTAACTTAGACACTGATGGCACAGCGCTGTATGTGCCTCTTTATACAGTGGCGCGATTACAGAAGGCTTGTATCATGTGGACGCGCCGACAGTTTTGTTGTCATTACATAGAATCCTTCATGGGGGCGACAGAAACTACGCACTATAGCTTTAATTTTAAATTTTCTGGCAAAAATGACTCCTGCTCTTAATATTGACTAAACCAATATTGAAGATGTACTGTATTCTTTCATTCTGTGCAGAAGTTAAAGATGGAGATAGACAACGTCATGGCAGATATACTCACCTTTGAGTCGTCGGAGGAAAAGTGAGTTTTGCTGGGGGGAAATCCCCACACCCACCTTTTACAGAACTCTTTTGACAACTCCCACTTAATGCTCCTATTTACTCAAGGAGGATTTTAAAGAAATAATTAAAGTAAATCCAATTTTCAAAATAGCATTTCTTGTACTGATCCCATTAGAATGGGCATTTGCTTTCAGGAAACAATAGTGTTCTCATACTGCATAGTGAATTTAACTAAAAACTCCCTCCAATAAAGTAAATCTCAAATTTTTCAACAATTCCACCTTTCTGCCTGTCATATCAAATCAAACCACCTTTTTCTTGAAACCTAGTACTCCATTAGTTTACTGTACATTTAAGGTTAAAGTGTAACTACAGTTTTTTTACCTTCACAAAAGTGCTCTTTTTGCCACTGACAGGCTCAGATTAATATTCAGTGTCTGACAACATTATGAAAAGGATTTCGAAGGAGGTTGACCTTTCTGTTAAAGAGTAAGATCCTTTTTATAAAAATCAAATATTTGAGAATAAAAAATTTAATTTTTAAATCCGCTAAATTGCTTTCACTAAACCCATCAGACTCCATGTAATTGAACTGTAATTTTAGCATTGTAAAATACACTTCATTCGGGGTCGACAGAAACAAATTAAATATATGAAAAAGCTGTTTTGGGTCGTCTTCTCACTTTTCCAACCATCACAACTTTAGTTTTGGTTGAAATAAACACATAGTTTACCGATTTACATGTGAAAATATGTTGGCTCTACACGCTAAAAGTATTAATTTTTTAAACGGAGTTGGGTGGGTTTAGCGCTAGTGACTTCAGAGCTGTTTCTGGTTAAACATGAAGGTCTTAGGGAGGTTTTAAAGGTCTATCTCTGAAGGGATCCTTTCCATAATGTTGTCAGACACTTAGTATATTAATCTGAGCCTGTCCGTGGCAAAACAAGCACTTTTGTGAAGGTAAATACAAGCTTGACAATTGCCCTATTAACGTACATTGTAGCTTGTTTCGCTGCTGCCGACTGCAGCAATCTCGCTTAAAACTGGACCAATGTCAAAAACTATTGTTCCCATCAGTCACTTAGATACAAAAACATAGGAAAACAAGGTCCAGGTTGAAAAAACGGTAGTTACCCTTTAATGTCTAATGTTATGTCTGTCTAAACAACTGCTGCAAAAAGAAAATACAGTCCCACCCACTTACACTGGAGGTGGATTTCGCTACCTTTGCACTGTTTACAGTCTGTTTGCTAAGCTAAGCTAAACGGCTACTGCCTGTGGCTTCATATTGACTGGTATTGATGTTCTTCCTTACTATCAAAAAGCATATCTCCCTAAATGTTGAACTATTCCTGAAAGCTTACTATGTGTCTGTGACTATACTGTACTACCGCATAATAACATTTGAGCACTTTAACATTTTAGCAAAGATAAATGACTAAATAACCAAATAAATAATTAGCATGGCTACCAATGATGATGCAATTGAATGCACAGTTTAGGTTATAAATAGCGTTAAGAGTGATCTTGAGGCTTATGCTTACAAATAATTGGCTTTAGAGAGAAGTCTGCTTCTCATAGAATTTAAGTTTAAAAAAAAAGTTTAAAAATGTGTATGTAGCATTATTTAATTACTACTTTTGATTTTTTTTCTTCAATGTTGCTTTTCCAGCAGCAAGACCCTAGAGAAGAGCAAACAGTTGTCTGCAAATGGGAAGAAGAAATTCAACATGGACCCCAAAAAGGTGAGTTCAGAAGAGTGTGCATGTGTGTCTGTGGGTAGTCTTTTGAGACAAAAGTAAAGGGAGCATGTTTTAGCTATGATTAGCAGTGATACCTTATGGGGCGGCCTCTAGCTCACCCAGTAGGCTAGATTGTGCACCCTATGCAGGCCGAGTCTTTCAGCGGCCCAGTTTTCAAATCCGGCCCTTTGCTGTGTGTCGTCCCCTCTCTCTCTCTCTCTGTCCTCTTTTCTGTCTATCCCACTTTCAAAATATAATCTTAAAGAGAAAGGAGCAAAATGCTTCATAAGAAATCTTGCTTTTCTTAAACAGTTTAAAAAAAGAACCTTGCACATGTCACCGTGTGTCTCTGAGTTAATTTTTCTCAAATACAGCCCTTTAGCGAGAAGCTCTCGCCTTGTCTCTGTGTGGACTTCCTCTCACCTAACCACACTGTGAGTCTGTCAGGGTGCAGGTCCACGGCACAGTTTCTGTGGTTTCAGGTTTCAGTGACACATCAAGCTTGTTGCTGTTGTACACCCAGATGCAGAACAACAAATAAAAAGCATTGCCATTATTTGGCTTACCAGAATTATAGGTCTACTTTGAACTGTGGTTAGTATATTAGGTTACCTGAACTGTAGATGGACTTTAGTTTAGGTCAACTTTAGGCCCTCTTTCTGTTTCCTTTATACTTTCTTCTGTTGACTGTAAGACTTTAGATGACGTTTAGATTCCTAGATAATTATTTATGCTTATGTGTATAGGGACAAGTAGCATAGAACTACTATACCACACAACGCAGCATTTGTAGCCTAAACTCATTTGAAATGCATGTCCCTAGCTGGACCCTTTTTAAAAAAAATAAATAAATAACTTGATGCATACCTGAAAATGCAAACAACTCACAAGAAAATACAGCCAAAACAATACTAAACACAGACTAATACAATAAATCACCATACAACAGGAGCATCAGATTAGACCATTGCAGGGACATAACATGCATTCTAACCAACATGAAATTGGGATATGGGAAAGAGATGTGGTAAGATGTTTTTTTAGGAGTTTGAAAAAACTACATCCTACAGTCTACACATTCTAAACTTTCACGTCAGCTTCTGTGCTCTGTATGGTTTGTTTTTAAGTTTTCTGTTAATAATTTGGGTCTTTTAAGTTTGGGAAAGGATGTTATTGTCACACACCATGAACATAGCCGACAGCAATTCCAGCATTTAGAACTCTCATGTCATTCTTGTTGAAGTTGTGTTATTTTTGCCTATGTTGGCACCATCAATGCTGCGCTAGAGGTTTCTGCTTTTAGAGATCATTATTTCCATTGCAAATACATTTTTGAATATCCTTTTTCCTCTCCGAACCAAGTGATGGAGGAGAAAGAGGAAGAGAAATTAGTTTTGAGGAATCAGGATTACAGAAGCTGCTCGTTCTTACCAACCGGAGATGAGGTCGTTATGAAACTTAACACATTTAACTACAGCACAGTGAGCATAGTGTTTGTCTGTGCATGGTTTAGTGGATGCGTTTAAAGCACTATGTCATAAACTAAAAACGCAACTTAGCTGTGCAAGTTTAGCCGTCTGTGCAATAAAACAAACAGCAAATAATGTGGACGTACAAACGTGAACTGTACCTCCAGTAAAGTCTACTTTGTGTGTGTGTGTGTGTGTGTGTGTGTGTGTGTGTGTGTGTGTGTGTCATGTATTATCTGTGTGTGTGTTTGTGCGTGTATTATGTCTGTGTGCGTGTGTGTGTCTGTGTGTGTGTGTGCGTGTTTGTGCGTGTATTATGTCTGTGTGCGTGTGTGTGTCTGTGTGCGTGTGTGCGTTTGTGTGTCTGTGTGCATGTATTATGTGTGTGTGCGTGTTTGTACGTTTGTGTGCGTGTATTATGTTTGTGTGTGTGTTTGTGTGTATGTATTATGTGTGTGTGCGTGCGTGCGTGCGTGCGTGCGTGCGTGCGTGCGTGCGTGCATGTTTTTGTGTGTGTGTGTGTGTGTGTGTGTGTGTGCAGGGCATCAATTACCTGGTGGAGAATAAGCTGCTGGAAAGAAGTGCTCAATCCATCGCTGACTTCCTCTACAAAGAGGAGGGACTCAACAAGACAGCCATTGGAGAATTCCTTGGAGAAAGGTGAGGAGGGAGGAGGAGAAGGAGGAGGAGGAGGAGGAGGAGGAGGAGGAGGAGGAGGAGGAAAGAGTTGACAGACAGTAGGGAACAGAGCAGGAGGTTGGAAGACAAGGGGGTAAAGAGGTACGTAAATGATGAGGTTAATAAAGAGTAGGAAGAAAGGCTGGGCAATGTATCAATATTATATCGATATTGTAATATGAGACTAGATATGGTCTTAGATTTTTGGTATCGTAATATCGTCATATGTTGTCTTTTCCGGGTTTTAAAGGCTACATTACAGTAAAGTGATGTCATTTTCTGAACTGACCATGACTGTTCTAGCTGTTGTATTATCTGCCTTTACCCACTTAGTCATTATATCCACATTACAGATGATTATGTATCTAAATTGTGAAAGAGGAAATTGAGGATTTGATACAGAAAAAGTAGAAGGAAGAGAGAAAATTAGTATCAGGTAGTTAGCAGCCATGGGAGGAGGAAGTTGGGGAAAAAGGGGAATCTTTGAAGGAAAAATGAAGAAATGTGTGCACAAATGACATGTGAGTTCACTGAGAGACACTCCCATTGACAAGTGATTGTCAATCATCCCACACCTGGGGAAACAGAATGGAAGGAGCAGAATATATTTAAGACCATGGTTGTGTTCATCACTAAAATACTCTTGACGAAGGTCCAGAGGGACCAAAATGTTAGTTTTCTTTAATAAATGGTAATGCTGCAGCAGGAGGCAGTGTGAAGGATTTTCTCTTTCCTCCTGTGCACCTGCACAGAAGAATTGTTTGGATGTGCGAATGTTTTCTTTAACTCTTGTGTTGTCCTCGGGTCAAATGTGACCTGTTTTCAAAGTTTTTATATCAGAAATATGGGTTTCTTATAACCAAATTGCCCCAAAATAACTTGGATGCATGCATGTACGTTGTATGAAACCCATACAACATATACATTTATGCATCCATGTCATTCACAGGTAAAATGATTGATTACTTCCATTGAATTTTGGTTGTTTTATTTAATTTCATGGCTTTTGAAAAAAAAATGGTTTAAATGGTTTCAAAACAGCATCCCGACCAAACTTTGACATTACCCAGTCTGTGATTCACTCAACATCCTCTGATTCACTATTGTATTAGTCAAAATGATTCATAATATCTTCTTTTTTTCAAACAAAAAAAATAGGTATAATGTCCTTTTATTAGGTTTATTGCCCATGAATAAATAAAAGTGTTGAAAAGAGGGATACAAATGTTTAAAAAAGCGTCAAAAGCATAAAAAAGCGTCGGAAAAAGTTCCAAATGAGGCGCATTTTTCAATTTTGACCCGGAATGACAAGTTCATGGACGACGGTGAAGACAACACAATGGTTAAAAGGAAAATTTAGAAAAAATAAAAGAAAAAAAGGGGAGGAAAAAGCATACAGCAGGAGGACAGATTTGAGAGCAGGTTCCAACAGAAAAAGTGAAAACCTTCCTGTGGTTTCATGTGTCTTCCTCCTACCATGATGTGTCCCACAGGGAGGAGCTCCACCTCCAGACCCTGAAGGCCTTCGTGGAGCTGCACGAGTTCTCCGACCTCAACCTGGTCCAGGCCCTCAGGTCTGCTCCTTTCTATCTTCACTCCTGTCTCATCCATTACCTACACTCATCATCACACATGCATGTATAGCTCTTATCGAGATTCACTTACAATGAGAGCAATGGCATCAACAGAATAAGTTTAATAATATAGGAGGTTAAGGTGCCTTGTGAAAGATGAAAGATGACAAATAAAAAAGACAAAGAGAAAAGAAGTGATTGATAATAGCTTGAGAAATACATCAAGACAATGGCAATATATAAATACTACAGGCCTACTTACAGTTACTAAAATCAGGAATCACTTAGATTTATTTTGGACTAAAAATTGTTGAGCAATTATTAATGAATACATTTAGAATCGCAGCAGTTCTGGAGCGCCCTGGTGGCTCACCTGGTTGAGCGTGCGCCCCATGTGCTGGGCCTCAGCCCTTACCGCAGCGCCCCAGGTTCGGTTCTGACCCGCGGCATTCTCTCTCTCTCCCCACTTTCCTGTCTTCATCTGTCCTCTCAAATAAATGCCAAAAAAATCAACATATATCTTTAAAAAAAAAAGAATTGCAGCAATTCCATATTTCACAATTTTCACTAAATTATGACAGTGATGTTTTTATTGTGCATATTTTTTCGAGGCACATTTTAGAGACACAATTTGACACCATCTTTAAATCCAACATTAACTTAACTTTCTTGGTGTTCCAGATCCACACAAAATATTACAAAGTGAAAAAAAAAGATAATATAACTTAAAAGTCTTGAGATAATCACTTAAAGCTTTAATGTGTAACTTTTTGATATTAATAAACGTCCGTTACATTCACCTAAGCGCGATCACCTAAGGCTTGTATCGTGTGGACACGCCTCTACAGTTTGGTTGTCATTACTTAGAATTCCTCACGGGGGTGACAGAAACTACGCACTTTGAGCGAAACTACTATCAGAATAACAATTTCAGTTAGTTTTTATTTTTTTACATGATTACATAATGCAGATTACAGTCGGTTACATGCGGTTCAGCAGCCACATAAATCACAGTGAGTTCCCCTATAGAGTATGAGAGGGGCTTCTGTTAGCATAGAAATGTTTGCCCCCACATCAGTGGAACGTGACATTCTACCGCCTGCGTCAAAAAGTAGTCAGACAGTAGGCAGTCATTGGGATAACTACTCAGCCACAGCCAACAGTTGACGTTGTTTGTGGCTTTGTCAGGAAAATATTACCCTGATAATGTCATAGTGATGTCATTCAGATTATTGTGGCTATGGATTTGTGGCAAAAAGCCTGCATCACAAAAAGGGGATGTGGAGAAAATGTACCAGGCAGGAAGATTGAAATTAAAAAGATACTAGTGGTTGCATTATGGGAAATGTAGAATCCAAAGTTTTCCTGGCGAAGGACGGCCTCCCAGAGCTGCTACCGTGGCTTTGTCTAAGGATTACAAGTATTGTAATGTATGCATTACATCCTGGGGGTTTATGTTGTTGTTGTGGTGTGTGTGTGTGTGTGACAGACAGTTCCTGTGGAGTTTCCGTCTGCCTGGTGAAGCCCAGAAGATCGACCGCATGATGGAGGCCTTTGCCACGCGCTACTGTGACTGCAACACTCATGTCTTCCAGTCGACCGGTGAGCTTAAATATACATCTGTCCACTTCCTGTCTGGACTCTGTGTGTGTCTGGACTCTGTGTGTGTGTGTGTGTGTGTGTGTGTGTGTGTGTGTGTGTGTGTGTGTGTGTGTGTGTGTGTGCTTGTAATGCTATCTTCTTGAGGACCAATTTACCGTTATTAACCATTGTAGTGAGGACATTTCTGCATTGTGAGGACATTTTGGCCGGTCCTCGCTACAAAAAACAATATGTAGGTTGATCTAGTGCAGGGTTACACTGTAAGGTTAGACATAATAGTGGACTATGGGAATTTGCATGTGGATGTTTGCATGTTACACAATGTATTCTGAAGTGTCCGGTTGTGTACATGCTCCTATTCATGTGAACTTTTTGTAAAATCACCCTTGTTTGTGTGTGTGTGTGTGTGTGTGTGTTGGTCTTCTAGCCCACTGGTATTCAGGACACCTCCCCTATCTCCTTCTGTACTGTATGTCTGTTTTCTTTTGGGGTTTTTTGTGCATTTGTGTTTATGCCTTTCTGCTGTAAAACCAATTGCCCTCCGGGGACAAAATAAAGTTGAAAGTTGAAGTCTTCTTCACTGACTCTGTATTTACGGGTGGACTACATGATTTGGAATCTACGTGATGGACATTTTGTTGCTGTGTCTTACACTTTGTGTATGTGTGTGTTTGTGTGTGCATCTTCCTCTCTAACACCAGACACATGCTACATCCTGTCATTTGCCATCATCATGCTCAACACCAGCCTCCACAACCCCAATGTGAAGGACAAGACCACTCTGGAGCGTTTCTTCTCCATGAACAGAGGCATCAACAACGGGGAGGATCTACCTGAAGACTTGCTTTCGGTGAGAACCCATCACACCGTCTAAAACCAGACACCAGGAAGTAATAACCCAACTTCTAAACCAGCTGGAAATTCAGTTTCTGGAAGAAAATTGGCCATTTTTTTATTTTTATTTTGGAATTTGTAACTCAAAATAACAATATGCATGGTCCACTGTATTTTAAAGGATAAGTTCACAATGTTTCTAGTCCAGTCTAGTTCAGATCCTGTTCTTACTGGGCATTAAGGGATCTCTTACTAGATAGAAAGGAGAAGGGACCACAAAAAGAGAATATACTGTCAAACATGTCAAAGACCGACATGAAAGTGAAAATTAAGTTAAAAATAGTAATATTGGCTCTTTTTTTTAAAATGGATGTTGCTACACTTTGTAAAACCATGCAGGGAAGTATCTGCTTGAAACATAATACCACTACCTCCCAATCACCACATCATCTGAAACAGATACTCACACGTTTCCTCCTTCAGGTTGGTCACACCTTATGGAATTTAACAGTGTGCCAGACTGTGGGCTGGTGTCAGATTAAAGATGTGTGAACACAACAGTGCCCAACTCTCACGGGAAAACAAAAATGCTGCTTCAGTGTCTCTCGTAACTGAAATCACACACAGACATGTTTGTGCTTTGGTGTCTCTTTTCGAGTGAGGGGATGTTTTAGTTTTAGTTGGCAATTTGTATCCCAATTGTTTGGACCGTTTAGAGTCTAAACGGTCCAAACAATTGGGATAAATTAGATGCTAAAGTCTAAAGTTAGACTTTAGCATCTAATTTATGCATTTAATTCATCTGATTGGCGTTTAGTCTTTTGCTCACAATTTATGTTCAGTGGTTGTATAAGACATTAATTAAATGCTAGAAAATGATGTTTTTTTTTTTTTCTTCAACTCTACACAGAAACTGTACGAGAGCATTCGCAACGAGCCTTTTAAAATCCCAGAGGATGATGGGAATGATCTGACTCACACGTTCTTCAACCCTGACAGAGAAGGCTGGCTCCTTAAACTTGGTAAAACAACTCTTCACAATAGTCTTATGAATAATTATCCATGTTAAACAGATTTTTAACAGCAAAATCCCTAAACTAAGAAGAAGGGGTTGCTGTGCTACATCACATCTAACTACGCTGCTACATAAGGGTAAAAACAGGAAAGTAAAGAGGAAGCAGTCAGAAAATGACCCAATAATGGAGCATAACCCTTTGTGTTTGCATGCAAACCACATAACGTCAGTGTAAGATTATGTAGAAGTTTAACTTCAAACTTTTTTTTTGATCAGCTTGTTTGAATGCTTGTCTGTTTCCGTTGACAACTGTTGGCCTCTTTTTTTATCTCAGGAGGTCGAGTGAAGACGTGGAAGAGGCGATGGTTCATCCTGACTGACAACTGCCTCTACTACTTTGAGTTCACCACTGTAAGCCTCCAACACTGCTCCTTTTAGTTAGCCAGTTTATTTAGTTAATTTCATTTTGAACACGTTCAAAAAATAAAACGATCAAAAAGACTGGTACATTTCAGTACAGGCAAGAAATCCTCAGCAAACATATCTTTCAAAATGATTGTAAATGATTCAAATAAGAACTTCCATGTTCAAAAAGTAGTAGGAAGAAGTTAAAAAAGAAACTTTTCTCATCCTCCCACCTTTTTCCTATTTTTGTACTTTAGTTAAAAAAAGATTTCAATTCCTAACCATAGACTGTATATTAATGGACAGAGCATGTGTGATGTCACCCATTGGTTTGTGGAGATCTGCTATCTGTCGTCGAGTTTGCCAACGAGAAGAAGGAGCAAGGGAGGAGCTGCTTACACTCTACGTTACGTTACACACTTTCACTGGCAAGCACATCATAGCCACGCCCTAAAACACCCCCCCCGCGCGCTTTATCGACGATTTCAAAATCAACGAGACCATAATTCAAAACATGAACACCATTCTGTGTTGCAGAAGACTTAAAACTAGCGATTGAGACCATAAACTCATTATGAAAATGTTTACTGAGGTAATAAATCAAGTGAGAAGTGGGTCACTTTCTCATAGACTTCTCCAGAAACAACAGGGTCTCACGGCTGTGTGTGTAAATGTCCACGTTATTCTTAATCTATTGATATGTGTTCACGGAGACGTTTTTCTCATTTTTTACGTGTAAATGTCACGTTATTTTCTCGGGGGAAAGGACGCCGGGAGGCGGCCGAAAAAGTCGCTCCATAAGCCGGGAGGCCCCCGCGAGACGGCCCGCAAGACGGCCCGCGAGACGGCCTGCTGGGGACGCCCCACAATAACGGGATGGCGGAGGTTGGGTTTAGGAAAAAACTTACGGGGAAAGGGCGCTTTAAACGCCAGGAGACGCGCCACAGTAACACGCGGGACAAAGCCCAACACGCGGGACACGATCCCCGCTCGCCCGGGGGGAAAGTCCAGTGTTGTTTCACCCATCCACCACCCCGACCAACCTCCCTACACGGATGTTCGGCTTTTTATATTACTCCATACCATTTTCGTGCTGTGGCCACAAAATATGCTTCCCATTGAAATACATTACTTTACATTTTCGTGTTGTCCACCACGTAAAAACCGACAAAAATGTCTCCGTGAACACGTATCAATAGATTCAAATAACGTCACATTTACACGAACTTCCATGAGACCAGGCTGACAGAAACAGACCTCCTTTTGCAACCGCATGTGTCGCCCCCTGCTGGAATTAAGGTAGAATGCAGGTTTAAGGCGCTTCCGCATTTGCAGCACTTCGCCGAACCGGATGCACTGTCCATTAATATACAGTCTATGTTCCTAACCTATTCATACATGTATACAGTCTATACGCATACATATATACATGCATATATACATACTTACATTCACATATACAAATGCATACACACATACATCCTTAGGTCCCTTGGGTCCCTTGGCTCAATATGTCAAGCCAACCGTTACCAATTTAGGGATTAAAATTGAGTCAGATATTAAGCTGGACAAACAGATTGGGGCGGTGGTTAAAGCAGACTTTTTCCAATTACAGCAGTTAATAATAAAATAAAGCCGATTCTTACGAGGCAGCACTTTGAGACAGTAATACACGCCTTTGTGACCACTAGGTTGGATTACTGTAACTCCCTATATGTAGGCATCAGTGCTGCTTCAGTTGCTCGTCTTCAGATGGTACAAAACGCTGCGGAACGTCTCTTAACAGGAGCACGTAAATATGAGCACATTACCCCCGTTTTAGCTTCACTCCACTGGCTCCCCGTATATTTTAGGATCCAATTTAAAATCAATTTACTTGTGTTTAAATCCTTAAATGGTCTTGCCCCATCATACATGTCCGAATTGCTTCACCCCTACACTCCGACACGCTCACTCAGGTCAGCTGATCAACTGCGCTTGAGTGTTCCTAAAACAAAGCGGAAACTTAAAGGGGATCGTACTTTTGCTGTGGCAGCTCCAAAAATATGGAATGAGCTACCTCTGCCTATCAGACAGGATTCTTCACTGTCTACTTTTAAATCTCTTCTTAAAACCCACCTTTTTTCCCTGGCATTTCCCAGCAGAGGCTGACATTTTTGTGCAATTATTTTTACTGTGATACTGTTTTTATGTTTTAAATGTTAGATGTTGTAAATGTTTTAAATTATTTTTACTTTTTTTCTGTACAGCACCTTGTGCAACATTGGTTGCTTTTAAAGTGCTTTATAAATAAATTTGATTGATTGATTGATTACCAGCTAACCCCTACCGGTGTCCATGTGTCACCTGTCAGTTAAACCAAACCGAATAATAGCGCATCTAAACTAGACTAATATATAAGCCCAAGAACAATACAGTCAGTACACAATACAATCACTTGGAGTCCTTCTCGTACCCATTCACATATAATATAGCTGAAAGTCTTTCAAGCCCTAGCATCCCTCTGCTCACTTTTTATTTTGTAGCCGTGACTATCGAAAATTGATTTTAGTGTCGATAAAAATGTCACAAGTTGTTACAATATAGAATTCTCTATCCCTTCTGCTTCCCTTCTTTTTGTGACACCGATGACATTTTTACTCTCGGCGTTTCCTTCTTGCGCTCCTGATCCATCACTCCATCTCTTTTGACCCTGTCTGCAGGATAAAGAGCCCAGAGGCATCATCCCTCTAGAGAACCTTTGTGTGAAAGAAGTGCCATATCCTCGCAAACCGGTAAGATATTGTCAGCTGGGTTTTTCTTTCAACACGGACATGTTTAAAAGCCAATTGAATTGTATTGAATAGAGAGTGTTCTGTAGATATAACACTCAAGATAGGTGAATGGATGTTAGATGTATAGATGAGTAGATTATCACGTGGTTTTGGTGTTGTGCAGTACTGTCTGGAGCTGTACAACCCCAACAGTCGAGGGCAGAAGATCAAAGCGTGTAAAACAGAGACAGACGGCAGAGTGGTGGAGGGGAAGCACCAGTCCTACACCATCTGTGCTCCCAGCGCCGAGGAGAGAGACTCCTGGATCGAAGCCATCAGGTCAGACCCACGCACACACGCACACACACACACACACACACACACACACACACACACACACACACACACACACAGATACACACACACACAGATAGACACACACAAACACAGATAGACACACACACACACACACACACACACACACACAGATAGACACACACACACGCACAGATAGACACACACACACACACACACACAGATAGACACACACACACAGATAGACACACACACACACACAGATAGATACACACACACACACACACACACACACACACACAAACACAGACAGATACACACACACACACACACACACACAGATAGACACACACACACACACAGATAGACACACACACACACACACACAAACACAGATAGACACACACACACACACACAGATAGACACACACACACACAGATAGACACACACACAGATAGACAGACACACACACACAAACTACACACACAGAGATAGACACACACACACACACACACACACACACACATCTAACCTTAAAGTGTCACTCTCCACTAGATCACCCTACATATTGAGTAGAAGATAGCATTACAAGCCCACGCACACAAACACACACACACACACACACACACACACACACACACACACACACACACACACACACACACACACACACACACACACACATCTAACCTTAAAGTGTCACTCTCCACTAGATCACCCTACATATTGAGTAGAAGATAGCATTACAAGCCCACACACACAAACACACACACACACACACACACACACACACAACACACACACACACACACACACACACATACAAACACAGCTGGTTTCGCAAACGTCCACACAATCAGCAGCATGGACATAACTGGACACTTCAGAATACATTGTGTAACATGCAAACATCCACATGCAAATTCCCATAGTCCTGTTTGTTTGTTTCCTTTTCCGAAACACACATTACATACAACCTTTAAGTGTAGCTCTCCACTAGATCAACCTACATATTGTTTTTTGTAGCAAGGACCAGCCAACATGTCCTCACAATGCAGAAATGTCCTCACTACAATGGTTTAAAACTGAAATTGGTCCTCAAGAAGATAGTACCCCCCACCACCCACCCACCCACCCACCCACCCACACACACACACACACACACTTAAAATACTGCTGCATTAGCCTCTTTATAATGACGATCTTGTTTACTTCAAACAGAGCGAGTATTACCAAGGATCCGTTCTACGACCTGGTCTCAGTCCGTAAGAAGAAGGTGATAAACCAAGCTCCTCAGGACTGAGCTCTCCAGTGCTCCCCATGGACGTTTATAGTACTGCCCCACAGTGGGATTCAGCCTCCCTTTAAGTTGTGTTAAACACCGCGCAACATGACTGAGCGAGGACAACGGAAGCTAGACACTGACAGTGGTCGTTTAGGCTATAGGAGGGACTTCTCTTTCCACTTCTCTTTTTACAGACTAAACTAAACAATGTCAAAGGGTGAAAACGAGCCACAAAGAATGAGTGGATATATCTTGTGCCATAAGAAGCGGATTTTTGGTTGCCTGCTCCACAAGATTTAGTTTCTTGGATTAGGAAGATAAATTAAGCAAGTGATGTCCCGGGAGGTCTACTGTCTTCATGCCCTCTCAACTTCTGTCCAGTGGATCAATATTTCCTGCATGAAAAGAGTTCTACATAATATGCTACTGTTCCGGTTATGTGTCATTAGAGGAGTGTTGCTAATGCTTCATTTTGTAAATACAGATATTTTTTCAAGCATTTAGAATTCATTTTTTGTTTCTTGTTGGAAAGTTTCTCGTACTTTATAGTGACATAGAATCTGCCTTAAAATGCAGAAAACTCGTTCTAATCAGACCAATGATTTCACTTACTACACTTATAGCACAGTGCAATAAGGCAAAGCAAGGCAAGGCAATTTACAAAATTAAAAACAGATAGAATACAGGCATAAAATTCACAGCACAGTACAATGAATTAAAAATAGGCAACGTCAAAAAGAGAGGTATTCAGCCTTGATTTAAAAGAGCTGAGAGTTGTTGCTGACTTCCAGTCACCTGGACGTTTGTTCCACATATGTGGAGCATAAAAACTGAACGCTGCTTCCCGCTTTTTGGTTCTGATTCTGGGGACAGCACGCAGGCCTGTCCCAGATGATCTGAGAGGTCTGGCTGGTTCATAGTTTACAAGCAGATCAGAAATCTATTTTGGCCCTAAACCGTTTAGTAATTAATAAACCAGAAGAAGTACTTTGAAATCAGTTCTTTGAGGCACTGGGAGCCAGTGTAGAGACTTCATAACTGGAGTGACGTGATCCACTTTCTTTGTCTTAGTGAGGACTCAAGCAGCAGTGTTCTGAATCAGCTGCAGCTGTCTGATTGATTTTTTGATTAGAGACCTGTAAAGACACCGTTACAGTAGTCTAGTCTACTAAAGATAAAAGCATCAACAAGTTTTTCCAAATCCTGTAGACACATAAGTCCTTTAACCCTTGATATATATTTTTAAGGTGATAGTAGGCAGACTTTGTTACGGTCTTAACATGGTTGTTAAAATGTAGGTCAGAGTCCATAATTACACCAAGATTTCTGGTTTTGTCTGTTGTTTTGAACATTGTTGTTTGAAATGAGCGCTGACTTTTTAATCGTTCATCTTTTGCTCCAAAGATAATCACCTCAGTTTCATAAGTGTAACCTGCATTGTGTCTATTTTGATTTTATTGTAATGTGTAGACTGTAATATATGAAATAAGCTGTTTCAGCTGTACCTTATATTGTGTGTTAGTGTAAGTACTGCATTTGTTGTACTCCCATGAATTATTTAATATTAAAACTATTCAATCGCCTGTTGACATGTACCGTTCGTGTTTTTGGTTTAAAGGAGCAAACTGACAGCTGTGTTTTCAGGTGTTTCCGTCTGAAACCATCAGACCACACCTTACTTTTTCATGTTTATGATCTGTGTGTGTGTGTGTGTGTGTGTGTGTGTGTGTGTGTTGATATGCTGAGATAACATGCTTGCACTGTGTGTGGTTCCTGAAGGGTGAAGCACCTAATCCACATTTGTGGTCACATCTAAAAGGTTTAGAAACCATCTAATTTTATCCATTTTACAAGTTATCTGCAGCTTCCTCAGGCATTGTTCATTTGACAAATTCCCATACCATATGCAGTAAACACATGTAAGACATTGTTCTTGAAAATATGTAATGTTTAGTTCCAGGATAAATATCAATATTGTGTCAACAGCATTCAATTATCATATTATAGCAGGTCCAATCTGCACATAAAAAAAAAGCAATCAAATGAAAACAACTGACATAACAACTACTTTACCTACACCAGTTGTTGAGTCTGATATCTTTTCACCTGAAAATGACCAAATCCATGCTAATGTGCTTCTTACAAACACATAACACCACCACGAATTGCAGATAGTGATCCATAATGCCACTGAGGGTTAACCGTCATATACTATAATGTATGTTTGTTTTAATCAAACTTGTCCCCCTAGGTGAGAAATTTTAGAACAATTTGGCTGTTGGAATACAATGAAAGAAGGAACCTCTGGCTGTCGAGATCTGACACTTAATTCTATTCTACAGAATGTTAAAATTAACATTAAGATGCAATTATCACAGGAAATAACAAATCTCTATTGCCTGCTGTGTGTCACTAAATCCGGTTCTAAATAAGTGAACGCCTCTCTCTGCTGCAGCTCTTACTTCCTGTTTCAGTGTTGCACCACATCCACCTCGCAACCCCCCCACCCCCACATGCTCAATTCAGCCCCTGAGTTCCCATCAGGCCTGCAGTTCCTCTCTGAGAACCTAATTGAAGCAAACACCCAGAAAAGAGAAGCAGAGGAGGCAGCTAGCGGTAGGTTTGTGCAGTGCAATCATCAGCTCTCCATCTTAAAGGGTTGTACTACCGGGTCTCACCACTGAGTGGCGCTTCCATCAAAGTAATGCCTCATGTTTGAAATGAAAATTATTTTCTGTCACAGAAATGTAACATTTGAAAATCATTGAGTAGTTTTTTTAGACTAGAATTTATGAACAATCTTAACATAAAAAAAAATCATCAAGTCTTATTTAAAGCTGTTCATTATCTGAAACCATTTATTGAGCACAGTGTAGAAGAGAGCCCACAACCTAAAAATATGGCAAATGGACATGAAATAAACATGATGCAATATTATTTCATAGATAAATTACAACATAGCAAATTAACAAAGAAATGTAGTCCAGTAGTGTTTACATATAAAAGGCCCGCAAACACCTCACCCCCACAGGGGTTGACACAGGTAGAAAAAAAGTAAAACTTTCATTTGGTTTAGTGTGTATTTGGTGGGAGAGTCAGACGGAGAAATCGATCACAGCCTGACAATGTCCTGCTTTAGGTTTCTCAGAGACAGTTTAACTCATCTTTGACTGTTGCCCTGCTGGTCTGGACTTTTATTTTGAAAGGGCAGCTGTGATTCACCATTTGGATGCTTGAAGGGGTATTAGAATTTGTAACAGAGAATGCTCACAAGTTTCTGAGCTAGAGTCCAAGTCAAGTTTCTGAGCTAGAGTCCAAGTCAAGTCTCTGAGCTAGAGTCCAAGTCAAGTCTCTGAGCTAGAGTCCAAGTCAAGGCTCAAGTCTCTGAGCTAGAGTCCAAGTCAAGTCTCTGAGCTAGAGTACAAGTCACGTCTCAAGTCTCTGAGCTAGAGTCCAATCAAAAGTCTCTAGTCTCTGAGCTAGAGTCCAAGTCAAGTCTTTGAGCTAGAGTCCAAGTCAAGTCTCTAGTATCTGAGCTAGAGTCCAAGTCAAGTCTTTGAGCTAGAGTCCAAGTCAAGTCTCAAGTCTCTGAGCTAGAGTCCAAGTCAAGTCTCAAGTCTCTGAGCTAGAATCCAAGTCAAGTCTCTAGTCTCTGAGCTAGAGTCCAAGTCAAGTCTCTGAGCTAGAGTCCAAGTCACGTCTCAAGTCTCTGAGCTAGAGTCCAATCAAAAGTCTCTAGTCTCTGAGCTAGAGTCCAAGTCAAGTCTTTGAGCTAGAGTCCAAGTCAAGGCTCAAGTCTCTGAGCTAGAGTCCAAGTCAAGTCTCTGAGCTAGAGTCCAAGTCACGTCTCAAGTCTCTGAGCTAGAGTCCAATCAAAAGTCTCTAGTCTCTGAGCTAGAGTCCAAGTCAAGTCTTTGAGCTAGAGTCCAAGTCAAGTCTCTAGTATCTGAGCTAGAGTCCAAGTCAAGTCTTTGAGCTAGAGTCCAAGTCAAGTCTCAAGTCTCTGAGCTAGAGTCCAAGTTAAGTCTCTGAGCTAGAGTCCAAGTCAAGTCTCAAGTCTCTGAGCTAGAATCCAAGTCAAGTCTCTAGTCTCTGAGCTAGAGTCCAAGTCAAGTCTCTAGTATCTGAGCTAGAGTCCAAGTCAAGTCTCAAGTCTCTGAGCTAGAGTCCAAGTCTCTCGTGGTTATGAGTGTTGTATCACCTGCTGCATTCCACCCAGGCTGCTTAGGCTTTGAACACTGCTATATATATATATATATATATATATATATATATATATACATAATATGTAGCTATATATAATAATATCTAGCCAACAACAGTCAGAATTAACCTCCCGTAGGTTGTAGCTAAAGCAAGAAGCAAGGTAACGTTAGCTGGCCGACGCTGAGCTGGTTGAACCAGAATCTTGACGCCACATATTTTGCATTCAGCGCTTCTTTTGTTTGGCCCTCGTTGCATGTTGCATGTTTTTAGAGCCGAAGCTTCTGATGAATTCACACAGCAGCTGACGTTGACATGTTTGTTGTCCTATCAAGTGTGGCCGCGCGCAGCAAGGAACATTACTGGGAACAGGGGGGACATGTCCCCCGCCCACTCAATACCCTGTCCTCTAACGGTGATAGATAGAAAATAAACCAGTTCAACAATGGTAAGCAGCTTGGCTATATTTCTTTGTTGGCTCAAAGGTATGCTGTATTGGATTTTGTTTTTAACCATTTGTAAACTAAACCCGGTCTCATGTACAATTTTGTGGGTGTGACTTTTCTTGCAACGTCGTCACCATTCATATTTATACAAACAATGTGTTTACGGTTAAATTGCTTACAATAACACAATATTGTTTACAAGAGGTACAGATTCTTCATAGATCTAGCCTCTTATTTTTGCCCTCAAAGTGCACCAGATTGATGCTTTAAACTTTAAAATGTACAACATTTTCTTTAGGGGGGGAGCCTGCCCCCCGATTCCCCTAGGGGTTGGAGGTCCACTGTAGGCTCTTCACCTGTTTTACTCCTGATTAGTTTGCATACCTGCAGTGGAAATTAAATCTCATATTTTATATTTCAATTTGATTCCCACACAAATCATTAACATTTTTGACTTTATAAAATTATTCTCTAAAGTCTTGGCGACCAGCCCCTATAATATACAATTAGACATCCATTTCTTGTTCATACTTTTGTACTATTCTTTCTGGCAGAATTTATCATTATGATCAACTTCATTATTTCCTGGATTTTGTATCACCATAGTCCATATAAGTGTATGTTGACATGTAGGAAATGGGTTTTAAATCAAAATAAGAAATTATAGTAGAGGTCCCCCCCCCCACTTCTCAAACCAAAGTTACGCCGTCGACGTTAAGTGTTCCATTAGTTCAGTTCAATTTATTTATATAGCACGTTTAAAAACAACCTTACTTGACCAAAGTGCTTAACAAGATCATTAAGCAGGTGGGTTATAGGTTACGCGGCGATAGGGATTAACATTCAGCTCATCAGACTTCCCACCTCTCGAGTCCCAGTCGAGTCTGAAGTCTTTTAAGGGACGAGTCTCAAGTCAAGTCTGAAGTTACTGTGTGTGCCACTTACAGTAAGTGCGACTTGAGTCTTAGTCTCAAACTCCCCATCTCATATATATAACCTCCGAAAAATGCTCCCTTCAAATGATCTTCTACCTGAGCACCACCTCTGTTTGCAGAAAAAAAAAAGACTTATTTCACGTTTAGTGTACTAAAACATGCACTTAAACAACTTCACATTCAGTGTCCTCCAGAGAGCAGTATATCCACATAGCCACAAAAGTCCTGAGGAATCAAGTTGTAAACGATCACCAGCGAATACCTCATTAAACCTCTCTGCACCCCACCAGGGCAACAGATATCCCCAAGCATATTGATTATTGACTCAGCATTTCAAATTTGGCACATGTATTTGCCAGTGCCTTAAGAACTGTTCATTCATTTGCACTTTCTGTAAGGCACCGGATACAGTTCTTGCAATATTGAACAATCAAAAGTGACGTCAGTGGAAGTCATTTTGTAATCCATTTTAAGAATGTAATCGTATCAATGGACAGAGACTGGTAGGTTCACCTCAGGACACTTTACATTTTCCTGGACGTCCACTGGTAAGACCTGTGAGAAAAGAAACAACAGTAACACAATTAGAAAAATAGATTGGTGAGATTAAAGAGACATCATGTAAAATTCACCAGTCAGGATCCATAGAGGGTAATGTCTCCCACTATATTATACAATATTTCAGTAATACTAAACAAGTGAGCATTATTCAAAAGTAACTTTGGTTGATTTGCTATAATAATAATAATAATAATAATAATAATAATAATAAAAAAAAAAGATTAGATCAGCACTTTCCAAACCCTTTGGCGTGTAACCCTTACAATTAGGAAAAGACGACTTTAACCCAGTTGCAAATGGCTATAGATTATGACCGAGCCAAAGACTAATTTTTTTCCTAGAAAGGGAAACATTTTTACTTTCCCTGTCCTGCTAATTGTTTTATGGGTGTGGGTGGGAACAACTGAGAATCAATCTATAAATATCCACTTTATTCCCGACTTACTCTCATTGTCCTGTCCGGTGTTGACAGATTGCTTAGAGTCTGTCCTCGGGACCAGTTTAGGTGGCTTCTTACGCCTCCATTTGGATGGAGTCTTCACGTTCACACTAAAGTTGTCCTCATCCGTCCTATTGGTTTCTGTGGGTGAAGGGCATGTGCTGCCCGCCAGGTTGTTATCCGGAAGCTTACTGGATGGTTTCTTCCTGGTAAATTTCAGCTTCCATGTGGACTTCTTGTCCTGCGGGACTCCATTGAGCCTCATGAAGCTTTCGCTTGGGGCTTCTGAGGGCAGCGAACTCAACCGCTCCACCTTCTCACTGCCGGCCACTCGTGGCCTTGCCGGGTCCATTTCCTCGGGAACCTTAGCCAGAGTGGACCCTCTCTTGGGACCTGGCTCCTGCAGAGACCCTGTTGGACGCGGGGTGTCCCCAAACACCAGGGAGTATTTGGGGTTGTGGTATTTGTGGGCAGGCACCTGGATTTGTGCATTCCGAGAATCCCCTAAGCTAACCTGGAAGCGGGATGTGGTCGCCGTTATCGACGGCCGTTTTGGGCCCACTTTAGAGCGTATTGTCGCAGTTGTGGGCGGGCTCACGTGGAACTCCTTGTAAAGGTCCAGCTTCTCGGAGATGGCGTAAAGCTCACGGAAGTCCCTGTCAAAGAAGTCAACCACCTGCCCCGTCATCACAGTGATCATGTTGCGGTCCATGCGAGACGTGGACCAGGAGAAACTGGGACAGAGGCAGGTTTAACAACGGTTATCAACTTCATCAGATTCTGTGTGTCCTCATTGGTCCATTAGATTAACAACAAACATGAAATCATTATATAATTTAAAAAAATACATAGTTCAACAAGCAAGCATCAAACACCAAGACAACGTAATGACTAGACTTTCAATCATAAAGCATTAAAGGATAATTCAAGTTTATTAAAAATTTGGTTGTTTTTTTTGTAGCTTTGACCATTGTTTTCATTTTATTGTTTGTAGTGGTCTCTATCGTTCTTTTTTTTTTTTACAACTTTTGGATGAATTATCATGTAATTTTGTACAGACATATATGGTCCCCAGAGGATGAATCCTAATGACGTTGGTAATCCCTGGACACCTAATCTAGCGTCAAACATTTTAATTTGACCAAAACTTTAGTTTATGACCAAATACTACATTACATTAGGCAAATTAGTAAAGGATAGTATGCTAACACGCTAAACTAAGATGGTGTACAGAACATAGTAAACATTATACCAGCTAAGCATCAGCAGCACGTTTTCATAGTAACATTAGGAGTCGCCAGAGTCAGACATTTTCAAATCCTGCACATAGGAGCTGCAATTAGATCTAATTCTTAAATCACTGTGTACATAATGTAACGCAAACACATTCTGTTCACAAGTTAAGGAAACACATTCTGTATAAAACGTATAAAGTAAAATCATGCACTGACAGTGCACACATTCAGACCTCACCTGTATGAGCCAAACATGACTTTGTCCCCGTCTACCAGCATGTACTTATTACAGAGTGAACCAGGCAGTCTACCGAAGGACAAATTGAAGCCAATTCCCTGAAGTGTTCTGGTTCGGATGTTCTGCAGCCACAGAGGGTCACATTCAGACAATGGACAGGAAACAATGGACAGGAACAAAACAGTAATGCAGTATTGAGTGTATGCCAAGATGCTGACACCGTACCAAAGTTGCAAACACGAGCTAGTTTGTATTTTTAAATATGATAATTGTCATATAACTTCCACTAAAAATCCCTCAAATTCCGAACACCACAACCTTCTATTGGCTGTGTTTGACTCTGTCACAAAAAGGCCAGTTATTGTTTATCGCAATTATGTTTGCTGGATTTATAACTTCACTGGAATGTGCATGTTATTCTCGCAGACTACTGCTATTCTAAACTTCATCCACGAGGACCTTTAACATTTAATTGCTTGCCAGTTATAAACAAATCACGCTGTCTGGCTTGTATCACTGCTAAGGGTGTCCTAAATTAAGTGACAATCTTGAATTTCGAATTAAAAAATGGAATCGTCGATGCTGCCACGCCCCCATGTCACGTCCGGTTGGCTTGTCAAAAAAAAAAAAAAAACATGTTTTGAAGTGCTGCAAGTCAACCTGCTCTAACTTAGCTACAGCCAGTCAAACGATAGCATGGCAACTGCAGATGCAGGAGACCCATCGACAGAACTTGAACCCCCTACTCTTTCACTGAAGTCGCCGGTGTTGAAGTATTTCACACGTTTTGTAGCCTAAAACAGAGCCGCTTATATTGGTTACATTAGAGAGAGCAAGATGTTAGCAGACTGCCGAGTCGCCCTCTCTGTCTCTGTCTGCTCAGCTCCTAAGACCGCTGTGCTGGATCGATGTTGTTTTAAGCCCTAACCAAGCCTTCAAGTCACCTAACCATTGCCTAATCCTAGTGCCTTCCAGACGTTGGGGGCTTAAAACACCAAACAACGCTGCGTCTGCTCTCCTCATTGTCGGCAAACGTTTTTTTTCTTTTGACTTTACTGACAAATTGTCAAGTTTCCAATTGACGTTATTGTTACAATATGTTGTTAATAAATATTTTAAATTTGACAATGTAGTGTGGTACATTGCGAATAAAGATCAGATGTGATATTGCATAAAAGTATAATCTAAAAATGGCATAAGAACCTGTGCTTTAAAAAAAAAAAAAAAAAATAGTAAAATCGAGAATCGAATTGAACCGTGACCTTAGAATCGAAAATGTTATCGAATCAAGGATTTGGGGAATCGTGACACCCCTAATCACTGCATGCAGCCATACAAATGCTGACCAATTGAGTGTATATATATATATATATATATATATATCGGTTATCTTTTGCTACTAGCCTAAAATGGGTCCAGTGCCATTATCTTGCTTGATGTCTGTGCTACATTTATCTCCTATGTGCCATCTTACCCGAAGGTGCTGTGAGCCAATCTGCAGCCTGGAGCAGATATCCAGGAAGTGTGGCACAGCTTGGCTATCCAACAAGATGTAAACGGGCACAGAGCGAAGACAGGCCGCATCCATCAGGTCCTGCAGGATCTGGACATCTGTGAGCATGTCCATCACTATCGCTATCACCTGCAAGGGAAAAGGGAACAGTTTGAATGGATTTTAAAAGGCAAACAACTTTCAGAAATTCAGAAAGTATTCAGACTTTTTTCACATTTTGTTATGTTTCAGGCCTAGGTTAAAATCATTTAAATTACTTTTTTTTACTATAAACATCAATTTGCACTTAAATACGCCATAATACCAAAGCGAAAACATGATTTAATTTTAGCAAATCTATCTAGAAATCAAAATAAGAAAAATCATATATCAAATATTTTCATCACAGTTTCTCTTTTTTTTATTTTATATTAAGAAATTTAGTTCTGGGCGCCCAGATAGCTCAGTTGGTAGAGCAGGCACCCATATATAGAGGTTTACTCCTCAACGCAGCGGCAGCGGGTTCGACTCCGCCCTGCGGCCCTTTTCTGCGTGTCATTCCCCCTCTCTCTTCCATGTCTTCAACTGTCCTATCAAAATAAAGGCCGAAAATGCCCCAAAAAATAATCTTAGGCGCAATTTCTCTTGATCGTCTTTGAGATTTCTTATACACCTTGATTGGAGTCCACCTATAAATTCTATAGATTGGACATGACTAGTAAACAACTAAGGCATCCCAGCTGACAAAGCATTTCAGAACAAAAACCAAGCCATGAGTTTGAAGAAACCGTGTGCAGAGCTCAGAGACACGATTGTGCCCAGGCACATATCGGGGGAAGGCTATGAAAAACTAAATCTGCTGCAAATGTTGGATTTACATTTAAAAATACGTTAAAAAAAATTTACATCATACTGTGTGGAAGAAAAACATATTGTAACCATTAAAAAGGAGAAATCTTTGCTCAGACTCACTACTGTTTCTCATTTATGTTACTTTTCTAAGGCCAAGAAAAAAAAATATATCAATAAAATGCTTACAGCCAGAATGTCTTTTTAGACAGCTAACAAAGAAACCAGCAGGTGAAGCTAAGCTGTCTAACTGAAGCACTTTGCGACCCAGGGATAACGTCACCCCTAAGGGCCCAGTGAGGCCAAAATGAAAGAGTCTTAGCTGTTTGCCTTGCAACAATGGAGAAAACCACCGTATTATCCCTGTGATGTGGTCCATTCATGCTGACAGATCACAGAGATAGAGCTTTACAACAACAACAAAAAGGAGATCAGTTGAGGTTAGGACGTAAATCTGTCTTCAGAAAGGCTGGCTTCCATGCAGCTTTTGTTTTCTCCTCTCACAGAACATTGGGAATAGAAAAGGTTTGAATTTCGCTTTTACCAAATAAAGAAATCCCAAATTAACGAAGAGCCAGGAGTTGTATATTCAGGCAAAACCAAACAATTGTAAAATTACTTGTCCTGCATTTAACTATAATTGTAAAAATGTCAAACTAAATACTGAAAGTGATCGAAAACCAATATAATGAAATGCAAGGGTTAAAACCACTGTGTCCAGCTGCACAATTTTATCGCTATTTTGTTAAGATTAACAAAATGGCGATAAAACAGTTGCAGATTAGATTGATGAATGTCAGGATGAAGGTCAACCACAAGAAGTTCATAGAGTGGAAAAGTCTAGAGCCCCATTAGTGGACTCTAGAGGATGCATCGGTCATTACACCCAACAATATTAAAGGTCCCATGACATGGTGCTTTTTGGATGCTTTTATATAGACCTTAGGCCGGTTACACACTGGCTGCGTGGCGTGAGCGTGGCGTGTTTTTTTAATCACATTTATATCTGCATTTATATCAAAACCCTAGAGAATTTCAAACATCAACATGTCATTTATTAATATGTATTTGTATCTAAACGACATATAAACATCTTTTCCTATTCTATTTTGCCTGGAAACGCTTCCAACACGCTTGCTCGCGTGTCACGTAGGCAGTGTGTAAGCTCTAACCTGTTAACATGGGATCCAAAAATATAAACTGACACGCCACGCAGCTGACACACTCGCGCGACGCATCCAGTGTGTAACCGGCCTTAGCGGTCCGCTAATACTGTATCTGAAGTCTCTTTTACATAGACCTCAGTGGTCCCCTAATACTGTATCTGAAGTCTCTTTTATATAGACCTTAGTGGTCCCCTAATACTGTATCTGAAGTCTCTTTTATATAGACCTTAGTGGTCCCCTAATACTGTATCTGAAGTCTCTTTTATATAGACCTTAGTGGTCCCCTAATACTGTATCTGATGTCTCTTTTATATAGACCTTAGTGGTCCCCTAATACTGTATCTGAAGTCTCTTTCCCAAAATTCAGCCTTGGTGCAGAACTACAGCCACTAGAGCCAGTCCCACAATGAGCTTTCCTTAGTATGTGCCATTTCTGTGTCTGTAGCTATTGAGGAGGAGAGAGAGGGGGGGCGCAAGGTGGAGGGTGGGGGTGTGGCCTTGACCAACTGCCACTTTGCTCGTTTGAAAGCCATGATGTCTCTCTCTCATGGGTGGGCCAAATTCTCTGGGCGGGCAAATCAGAGAAAGGAGAGGTACCCTTCCTCCTTATGACCTCATAAGGAGAAGATTCCAGATCGGCCCATCTGAGCTTTCATTTTCTCAACGGCAGAGCAGGATACCCAGGGCTCGGTTTACACCTATCACCATTTCTAGCCACTGGGGGACCATAGGCAGGCTGGGGGAACTCATATTATTGTTAAAAAACCTCATAAAGTGAAATTTTCATGCCATGGGACCTTTAAAGTCTTGGTTGGAAGCTGCCCATTACATTACATTACATGTCATTTAGCTGACGCTTTTATCCAAAGCGACTTACAATTAAGTGCATTCAAAGTGCAAACTCCAGACAAGTAGTACGTGCAAGTACATTAGCTCTAAATAGGTAATGCTGCAAAGAGCCATATGAAAGTGCAGTATCAAGATATATATATTTTATTTTTTTATTTTTTTCCATTATCAGAGCTGTAGACGGAAGAGATGTGTTTTTAGCCTTCGGCGGAAGATGCACAGGTTTTCGGCCATGCTGATGTCGGGAGCTCATTCCACCATTTATGAGCCAGGACAGCAAACAGTCGGGATTTCGCTGAGTGATTAGTTGTCCTTCGCTGTGAGGGGGCAGCAAGCAGGTGTGGAGTGTACGGGTTGGGGTATAGGGTTTGACCATGTCCTGGATGTATGCTGGGGCTGATCTGTTCGTGGCCCTTTACATTACATTTACATTACATTTTCTCCTATAAACAGCACACAGAGTTGATATTTGAGCCTCATTGTGGCACTTCACAGAAGGTTACTGTGTATTTTAGAAGACCATTTAATGGACAGACAGATGACCAAAATTCTCGGTCTTATACACTTCATAGATAAAATGAAGCGTCAAAGCCACAGTACTCTGACAGAAGTTGCATGTTTGAGAACAAAAGGGAGTCCTTTCAGACATGTAAGGACAAGTTCAGCCCAAGCAGAGGAGGAAGGTTAGTCAACTGTTCCACTGAAAAGCAAATTCATGGAAAAAATGTGTCTCTAAATTTGCAACAATTGTATCTCTGTTGGGCAGAAAAGGCCAGTTGTTCCCACCCAGTGTCTCACGGAGGAAAATGCTGAGTGGACTTGTGATGGTAACAACAGAGATACAAGCTGAGGCACGTGGGGACAGTAGGCTGAGTTATGAGAAGCCTACGGACTAGGGTTGGGCATGGTTTGGATTTTAACAATTCTGATTCCAATTACGATTCTTCCTTTCAAATCGGTTCTTATCGATTCTCGATTCCGATTCTTTGAGGGGTGGAGTTGAAACGGGACACATGCCTATTTTCACAAATAAGAGGAAAGTTTTATTTTGATTTAATGGTGGTTTGCACTTATACTGGGCTTTTTCCAATGTAAAATCAAGCCACACTAGAGCACTGCTTACTGTGCTCCAAGGCTGCAACACAACAACCAAAACATGCACATTTTAAATTGGGAAGCGATGACACCAAAGCAATTCTACTGAAATCGTAATTTTTTAAACGATTCCAGGTAGGAATCGGTTCTCGATGCCCAATCCTACTACTGACTGGTTCATCATCGAGTCAAATGAGAAAGAGAAAGAAAAAAAACTGCAAAGGAACAAAGATGAATATATTGATGCCTGGAGAACTGGTTGTGCGTATGTGTGCGTGTGTTTCTTATTATTCTAAGAATAGCTCCTTGCCTTTCCTATTAAGTGAAAACAAACCTGGCAGGTGTGTTACATTCCAGTACATTCAAGTGCACCAAGGGGAACCCCAAAAGATAGAAAAACATTTATTATTAATAATAATAATAATAATAATAATAATAATAATATGAATAATAATAATAATAATAATAATAATAATAATAATAATAATATGAAGAATTATATAATTCCTGGTTTATTACAAGAGGAAGTAAACTAGTAATCAACACCTGCTGGTAAATGTTTACAGACTGATATATGCGTGTGTCAATGATTTAAAGAGCAGTCTTTCAAGTGTTCCACAATCTTTAACGCGTCCGGTATAGTTTGAAACCAGGAAGAAGAGGAGGAAACGGTAAGAATGCGAGCAAGCAAACAAAGACAATTAAATGGAAATCCATAGATAGGTTCCATATGAAGCCAATTAAAAAAAGGGCTTTTTCTGGCACAGAATGGACCTTTTTTATTGAGGGTTTGCATACAGTAAAGGCAAAAAGTCTGCGTTACCTTATTTGACAGAGGTCTATGCATGTACCTGTTATTTCTGACAATTTGATAAACAAAAAAATTTCAAATAAAACCCTAATTAACAAAACTGGTTAAAAAAACAATATCAATATATAAATAGATCACCAGGAGAGTCTGGTACAGCCTAACTCTGGAAATAAAACTGAGATGAGCTCTCATATTCAAGTTTATCTTCTGCTTGTTTGGTAAATTGCTCGTTACATGTGCATCTGCTGTGTGTGTCTTATTTACTGCCTCTCTCTCACGCTCACTCTCACTTTCTGTCCCTCGTTCCACCCTCATCCCTCTGCCTGTTACACACTTGAGTGTAATCGGTGCTCAGGTAGAGTGGGGGAAGGTGATACGAAGGCAGAGAGTGCAGGGACAGAGGCACATGGAGAGTAGCCTGGCTCCGCCCTCCCACGTACTTCCGCTCAATTTTCATTTTCCTTCAGTACTCCGTCTGGGTTTGCGGTATATTCGCGGGTTTTCTCCGGTAAAATCTTTGGCGGTCCAATCAGTGAACAGAGGGAGTGGCTGAGAATAATGACGTTGAGGTCGTGCACTAGTTTAAGTTGTAGTTCCGTAATGGCGGCGGAGAAAGATGCGAGTGAAGCCATTCGGTCTGTTGTGGCAACGCTGCCGAAGATCCAGAAATCCGTTAGTGGTGAAGGAGTTAGCTAAGGCTAACGCTAGCGATGCTAAGCCGACGTCCCGACCAAACGTTAGCGATTGGTTACGGCAGATCCAGAGTGGCTCTGGGCAGATCCAATAGTTTTAAACTTCAACAGAGTACCCGCCTTCAAGGAAGTTAACACTTGTCAATGGAGAGTGGCCAGACTCTCTGTACAAATGAAATGGACCAGAGTCTGGTAGGACTCGAGAGCACACAGTGCAGCACACTTGTGAGGAGTTTCCTCCTCCCCGTTTTCTCCACAAGCAGGTTTGTGCAAACTTAGGTGCTGGAGCTTTTTTGTTTTAGTTTATTGTGTTAGTTTGGGCTGGAGGTTGGTCCAGCGTCTTCACATTTAGAGAGGATTTGAATTGCTTCATCATTTTGGTGCTGGGGATTTTCCTTTGGGGCTCTTTGTGGGGGGTGGAGGGGGGGGTGCCAAAAATTCCTCTATGCAGGAAAAACTCTAAGTAAGTATTTGACACATATGTCTGACGTGCTCCTTGACCCAGTTTTAAAGAGGCATGGTAAGGCAGGGTGAGTGGACCAGAGTCAGTCACGGTTACTGTGAGCAGAAGGAACAGATGACTCAGCGGAGTCTATGAGTAAACATTATGATGGGCAACTCTAACACACAGACCCAATTCAGGCTCTCTGTTACTGTGTAACGAGTTATTAATCACTCAAACAGTCATTCACCCCGCCTTTATCCAGTTGCATAAGAGAATCTTCTCTTCTTCAAAGAGCTTCTCAAAAGTGAAAATGTGCTGAGTGTCTTGCTTATAGAAGTAAACGTATTATAATTGGTTTTGTACCGTTGGTCAGACAGAAGATTAATTGATGATTATATGTTTTAGTTGTAGCCCTGTAATGCCCATGGTTTTGGAGTGACGGGTCAACCATATAATAATCTCATGTTTACATACTTTTGGCCATAGAGTGCAGCACTGTTGCAGCACTGACCTTCCATATGCTCAAATGAACCAGACTACACTATAACTACTTTGGTTTACAAGCAAACTGACCTCATCATAAATACAATTATCAAACGTTTTTGCCACGTAGGCCTAGGTCTATATGTTGATGTAGCCTAAACTTTGGCCAAATGTCTTCATTTGTTTGCCGTTCAAGTTTGCGTTTGCTTACTTGAGCATTAACTAAACCCACAGCACCTTATTTTGCCCCCACCCACTGAGGTTTAGCCCAACACATTATATTATTGCCTTAGCAGCATCTTAATATTTCCAGACAATAACTAGCCTACATATCAAATAGGGCTGTGCAATTAATCGAAATCCAATCCAATTTTATTTATAGAGCGCATTTCACAGATAAGAAACCAACAAAGCGCTTTACAAGGTACATACAAACATACATTGGGTAAAGAAAAACAAATGTAATCGTGACTATGATTTCGGCTCCCAATGATCACAAAAACAGAATAATCGAGAAAAACAATTATTTAGCTCATTACGTTTTGCAAGTAAACTCTTATTTTCTCTTGTGTTCTGAATGAAAAAATAAAGTTCAAATAGGAAAAGTATTAAAAGGAACACGCCGACTTATTGGGAATTTAGCTTATTCAACGTAAGCCCCAGAGTTAGATAAGTCCATACATACCCTTCTCATCTCTGTGCGTGCTGTAAGGCTGTCGGACGGCTCCAGCGGCATCAGGCCAGCACAGATCCTGCAGCTGAATGGTTCCAGTAATCCCTCTGCTCCGAATAAGTGACAAAATAACGCCAACGTGTTCCTATTTACATGTTATGATTTATAGAGTCACAGCGTGTACAAAAAAAAATTTAACATGAGACACAGCCGTCTTCTAACTGTAAACAAACCGGGAACTATATTCTCAGGCAATATGCTCAGCAAGCCTGTCTGAGAATATAGTTCCCGGGTTTTTTTACTGTTTGAAGACGGCTGTGTCTCATGTTACGTTGTTTTGTGTACTCGCTGTGACTATGAACATGTTGGCGTTATTTTGTCACAATTCGGAGCAGTAGGCTAGTTGGAACCAGTTATCTGCAGGATCTGTGCTAGGCTAAGCTAATGCTGGAACCGTCAGGCAGCGTTACAGCACGCACAGAGATAAGAAGGGTATGTATGGACTTGTCTTACTCTGGGGGTTACGGTGAATAAAATAAATTCCCAATAAATCGGGGTGTTCCTTTAAGGCAAAGTTCACAGTTGTATGTGTTTTTTTTTTTTTTACTGTTAATTTATTTAACTTTTTCTACTAAAAATCATTGCAACATCATTGCAACATCTTTCCAGAAGTCAACGTGTAATCGTGCTGAATTATCGTGATTTCAATATTGACCAAAATAATCGTGATTATGTTTTTTTCCATAATCGAGCAGCCCTAATATCCAATTTATACAGTACAAGTGGTTAAGCATATGTGTTATGAATTGGCGGGAGGGAATTAACAGGATTTAGGCATGTCAGAAAAAGGACAAAAGGATGTTCAAGTTATTAGCTGACACAGAAAAACAAAACTCTCCCTTTATAACACTGTATTCTTGCTCTGTTACAGTTAACCCCACACATTTGTGTTTATTGTGTTAACTAGGTATTGAGATTTGTTTTGTATTAAAGTGGCTATATTTAGTTTGGTATTTTGCCCATAACACAACTAGGGCTGCTCCCTCTTAGTCGATTAGTCAATTAATCGGTCGTTTTGGTCTTAGTCAACTTAGATTTCTTTAGTCCATTAGTCATGTTTGATGCTTTTTTTTCATGCTGAACGACATATTTCCAAGAAACGTACAAGCACATCTCTGGTAAACACAAGAATTAAAGTGGTGCTTTTGCATGACTCTTTGCAGAGAAACTCGATTAAATCAACTAATCGATTAGTCGATACAAATGAATGAGTGTTAGTCGACTAAGAATTTCTCCAATCGAGCACAGCCCTAAACACAACTTGGTAGAAGATTAAAAAAGTTGGACTATAGCACTTTTAATAGCTACTAATAATACAAATGAATTATACTTATTAGGCTTACAGCCCTGCTCATGTAGGCTACCCCTAATCTGTCCCCTGGCCCCCTTACCTTACTGGCCCCCTGGATGAGTCGCCGCACCACCTCCTTGATGTGAGGTCCGTTTTCTTTGGGCGGGTGTGTGTGTACGGCCACTCGGGTTATCCCTTTGAACAAGCCCCCGCCGGGCCAGCCGATATCCAGCGGCGGCACCTCGGTGTCCGACATCTGGGGCCAGTAGGTGGAATGGACTCCTGAATCTGCGTCGCTACCAGCGGCTCCCAGCTCTGACCTGGCCGTCGGGGCTTTGGTGCTGGTGTCGTCTTCATTATTTAAGTCGTACTGCTTGAAAGTGTTCAACAACAGTTTGACTTCTCTGGCCGATAAAAAGTCTTTCATGTTGTCGTCTTTAAGTCGCGTTTTGAAGGCGCCGTCGCCGTTCTTGAGCAGCTCCTCGATGGCCGCGCGCTGCTCCTCGCTGTAATAGAACTCCGGTTTGGACTCCGGGACCTTGGCTCCGATGTGGCCGTCCTCCATGCACATGAGCTGGGATTCGGCCATGGCTGTCCTGAAGCTCAGGGACTCTCTCACGCTGCAGGGTCTGTTTGTTGATAGGCCTACCTAAAGTTGAAGTTGTGTGTTTGACGCCCGGCCACAGGTAAAGAAGACTGGGGAAGTTTTCGTCTTACCTGGTCGTGAGGGAGAGAGGCGGGGCTCGTCACGGGAATGTTGCCTTCACGTGTAAGTGGAATAAAGACAACTACAATCAAGGGACGCTAAAGAGACTGTCAAAGTGTCAAATGTTGCCTTGATTCGATTACTGACAGGCAGTGAGAATACCACAGCGTTTGACATTGAATAGCTTACTAATTAGTAGTTTTCTGTCTAATTTTACATTTGTGGTTAACTACAGCCTAGTTATAACCCTAGTTGACATATTCTGTTTGTTTTGCCATGTTATTGAAATTGTATTCTTACAAGCCAAATAACTCACCTCTGTACTATTATGACCATTCAAATATAAGTTGTAAGCTATTCATCTTTTAAAAAACTGAATGTTAACATTTAGGATTTCCAATCAGAAGGAACGACATACAGATGGACCTTGAACGCTGCCGACGTTGGGAGTACTTTGCATTGCTTTTTGCACTTGGTTAAATTGTGTCAAACTGCAATTCGTTGTCTTAGTAGGCCTACTTGTACTCTGTGCAATGACAACACAGTTGACTCCATTTGACAAAGACTTACTGTAGGTGTATGTCCTCGGTTTACTCCCTGTAGCCTACTTTAAAGGGTACACTCTGGACTACAGTGAATCATGAAATGTAAATTTGCAGTATTCACTTTTAAGGGTTTGCATAAACTAATGGGTGTGTGTTCAGCGTAAACATTTATGACACTGTACATACTGTAAATAATGAGTTCTAAATGTGTCACATTGTATAGCCTAGCTTTTAGTTTTAATTTCAAAAGAGCTTGTATACCTTTGCACTGCAGAGTGATCATGGCCCTCATTTATGAAACGTGCGTACGACCTAAAACAGGCGTACGACGGGCGTACGCCGATTCCTACGCAAAGCTCGGCATTTATCAATTTGGACGTGAGCGTAGGCTGCGATCAAATCTCACGTCTGGTCTGAACTCGTGTACGCAAGTTTTCGAGTCAGTGTGGACTTGCGGTGCAGCATATAATCAGTTTTACAGGAGAAGGAGAAGTCATCAGTTGATCACGTATCAGTAATGGCAGATCTGGCTCTTTTAGAAGACCTCTATGCGCCGGTCTGCAACATTGTTTTAGCCTGGGGGGTTCTGCACAACATCGCACAGGAAGACACGGTGCCATAAATGTAGCGATGGAGCCAGATGACCCGATGCCCAGAGAGCAGTGTCCAGAACAGCCCCAACTGAGGGCTATATGAAGGAGACAGGATATTATTCCTCGCTTTTAAAAGGTAGCCTATAGTGTTATGTTTGGCAATGATATTCAATACAGGAAACATGACGATGCACAACATTTTTATTTATTCTTCAGGTTTTTGTTTCTCTTTCAAGTGAATGATTTATTTCTGCCATTGACCAAGTTATTTTGGCTTGTTTTTCCAGCCCCTCTGCTGTCAGGATCTCCCTGACAGGGTCCGGGGGGGGCGGAGGACACGCGCTCTCCCTCAGCTGTTGCCTCGTTCCGACGAACACGAGTAAAATAAAAGACACTGCATAAACTCCGCTACCGTGTGTTTATTTAATTATAGGTACACCTACATGTAGGCCTAATAGATTGCAATAGAAGCCTGTATATTACTATTAGGACTATAGAAAATGTGTCAAGGATGTATAAATTAAATAGGCTAAACTTCAGCTGGAGTCCGATTTACCACGGCAACACTGTTGACCGCATCAGTGATCTCTTTTCATCCCGCATTCTTTCTACAGCCTTTAATGCCAGTTTTCAGGCTGCCAAAAAGTCAATCTCCACCTCTGAAAAGTTCCGCTTCTCAGCCGGATTTCGTCTCGCCATGTCGTAAATTGTAGGGGCGAGGCCTCAAAACCCAGAATATATTGGGGCGTGATATTTAAATGACGATCGTTTCCAGCCGCCGCATTTATCAATGTACGACCAGAGAATGTCTAAGAAGGGGAGAACTTCCACTCTCGGGAAAATTCCGGGTTGGTACAATGGGGCTAATAAGGAGTGAGATAGGGAGTGAACAGGCTCTCCATACACAGGCTCTGGTACGACCATTCTTACGCTCGGATTGGTGTGATACGAACTTTTCATGAATCCCACGTGAAGCCTGTCGTAAGATGATTTCTGCGCTCATATCTGCGCTGGTTTCTACCTTAGGTTGATAAATGAGGGCCCATGTCTGCAAAGGATCACAATACACCAAATCAATAAATCATCTCAATGATTTAGGTATCATGTTTTTGTAGCTACACTTTGGTTTTATGGAGGCTGAGCAATCAGGCACAACTTCAAAGGTTCCCAAATAAACAATACAGTAATATAATATGGACTTTTCTGGATTGTTAAATTATGTTATAGGGATAATATTGCAAACCTAGCCTACATTTCACTTCAGGAGAACAATGACATCAAGTGGGACACATTGATCCAGATGTGTAATGCATTGCGAACATTCCATTCAAATATAAATTATAGGTGCTTTAATGTTTCAAAAGTAAACGTATTCATCATGCAAAATGGCACAATTTATCATCACATTTGATCAGAACATGCATTAACTGTGAGCAGCATTTTAATGTTGGCAGGATTTGCAACCTAATATACTGTACAGTAGTTTAATCTACAACATTGCATAATTTTTCTATAAACTGATCAAATGTTTAACATGTAAAACCGAAAAGTTACAACTTGCAATGAAAACGTGTAGTATAGCAGAAGTATGAAGTAGCCTAAAAGGGAATGTACAAGTAACTCTATACTGTACTTAAGTACAGGACGTGAGTAGATTTACTTAGTTAACATTCCACCACTGGAAAGGACAGGTCAAGATAATGTGTTAATCATTTTTAAAATGTATAATCAGCTCTCAATGATAAGGTTCATCACTGTTTTTACTGTTCAAATATAACAATTTAAAAATAAATATGTCATGGTTGATATCGACACACATCTTAAACTAAACTCATCATGTTTAGGATAACTACAATATGTAAAATTTAATGATTCTTCGAGAAGTGTGTGTGTGTGTGTGTGTGTGTGTGTGCCTGCGCACGCGTGTGAGTGCGTGCATGTGTCTTAACAAACAAGTTAGTCTTCATTTTTATTCTAGACAGCTAACACTTTTTTTCACAACACAGGCTTCTGCTGCTAGCTTCAGGGTTGTGACTTACTGTAAGTCAGGGTTGAGGTTACGATTATTAGCTTTAGGCATGTGTTTGGATAAAAAGTAATAGCAATATTGCATGTGTTTGCATGTGTTCCTCTCAGATGGGTTGGGTGTAGCTGGATGGGAACAGGCCTGTTTTGCCCCTCAGCTGGCCTTTCCACCAGGCCTGGTCAGACCTCTCCAGGACCTTGATAACATCGCCGGCGTTGAACTGCAGCTCGTCCTTCTCTTCAGCGTGGAAACTGTACAGAGCTCTGACCTGCAGCTTGGAGGAGACTTTGTGCTGGGCCAAGAGAGGACAGACAGGATGAGACACAGACAGATGCACAAACTCCATGAACCGTGTGTCAAAAATGTTTTGGGAGGGTACAATATTAGAGCATTAGGTTTCAATTTCATTTCTTGTTTGCTGAGATTTCTAGACAGTGTCATGCTAGGTTTTAATTTGACAAAAAAAGTGTGTCTAAAGTTAGAAATCGTCAGAACACTACATACTTTGAACCTGTATTGTTATTACAGATCATTTTTGGTTTTGAATCAATGTATAATTTCTAAGGACAATTTCATGGAAAACCTGTCACATGAATATATATAGCTATTGAATGTGTGACCATGTTAATATATATATATAAATAAATGTATATACTGTATATAAAATATAACGCTTTTCTATGTTTTTCTATGTTCTATGTTAAAATCTTTTTTGGAGAGGCTTTAGTTGTTCCAATTTATCACTTGAATCAAATTGTGTCCACTGAAAACCATGGAAATTCAAGCTGGGTAGTTATGAAGGCAAATAGCTCCACATTTATCCAAAGTACTTCACAATTTGCCTCTCAAACTGATCTACAGTACCATGCAAGGTACTGTTCTGACCATCGGGAGCACTTTGGGGGTACATGGGGACCAGTGTTGGGAGTAACGCGTTACAAAAGTAACGCAATTACAGTAATGTATTCCTTTTCGCAGTAAAGCAGTAATGTAACGCATTACTAATTAAATTTCGGTAATATTATACCCGTTACAATCTCAGTAACGCGAGTTACAACGCATTTTAACACAACATTGAAGAATTTCCCAACACCGCGAAACATTTGATCACAGGAAAAAAAAAGCCCTGAGTATTATTTCATAACATCGTGTCCCAACAACAGGTGACAATACGTCAGCGCGGACAGCAGTGTGTCCGAGCCGCTGACAGATTTAAACATGTCGGGAATTAATGTTTAGGCTTGCTACACGTAAATATCATTGCAGTTTATCAGCAGTGGAGAGTAACTATGCCTGTAGTGGAAGGGCTTCGAATGTCGACCAAAAACGCTTGTCTTTTACTGTGACCATTTACTGTTCAATACGTTGCAGTTTTACAAACAAGAAAGTGAGCAACTTAGCTTGACGGACATGTTTGCATCTAGGGTCTCACGTTCATCTCAACACAAGCTAGAAAGAGTACACAACAGACAACTTCCGTGTAGGCTACTTCAAAATAAAAGCACTTCCTGTGACAATTCGCAGTAAAACTAAATTACTGTTAAATAAGGTTGTGGAGCTTTTCACATGTCAGCTGTAAATCAAGTACTGTAAATAATGTAAATAGTGAGTTTTAATCACACTATTGACCATTTCCTTTATACTGTTTATGAATTTCTTATTCAAGTGCTTTAAACAAACATTTTACAACAATGCTGTACTTCAATACAACTGTAAGGTAGCCTACTTTTAATTGAGTATTTTCATTTTCTCCTACTTGCCTAGTGTATGTTTTACTTGTCTAGTTTTATAGCTTTAGTTACTTTGCATATCCATATTTTAATTATACAAAATATTATGAATAATCTATGATGTATCAAAGTGGATAAAGATGAGACTTTATTGATCCGGTTGTGAAATTCACAAGCTAGCTGCCAAGTCAAACTTCCGCTGTTATTTTGGTGAAAGTAACTCAAAAGTAATGCAAAAGTAGTGTAACACATTACAATTCATAGACAGTAATATTGTAATATAACTAATTACTCTCAAATGACAGTAACTAGTAATCTATAATGTATTATATTTTGGAAGTAACTTGCCCAACACTGATGGGGACAGGAGGAGCTGGGTGTCAACCGCCAACCCTGTGATTAGTGGACGACGCCGGTCTACCTCCTGAGCCAACAACTGCCACTTTGTCTTAGTTTTCAAATAAGTTTCACCATTAGATGATAAAAAATGTTCCGCTTTTAGTCTCGCATTGCCAGACCTTTCCTCCACAGCGCTGTTAAGGAGGGTCTGGCTAGTCCACACAGCATTCCGGGATGGGAGAAAAACGTGCTGTGGTTTATTGGCATTTCTGTTAAGCAATCACAATCGTCTTGGGCGGCGCTATGCGTCGGACGAAGGCACGGTGCCGCTGCAAAATAGACTATTCAGCTTTTAATGCTCATAAAACCCCTTCTTTTAACATGCTTAAAAAAAAGTTTGCCAACTTTTTTCTAGGCATCGACATTTTGGAGACACCCAACAACAGCGTACGATACAGCAGATGAAATTTAAAGTTGAAGTCACACAGTCTAACTGCCGTACGCGCGCGCGTACACACACACGCGCACACACACACACACACACACACACACACACACACACACACACACACACACAGATCTGCAAACACAACACGCATAATCGATAAAGAGTATCGTAAATGGATTTGATTTGTTGACCCTTCTAAAAATATGCACAAAAAATGCTGGACAGGGACATATAGTATGTTTACACAATCATTCAGACAGCACGCACATACCCATCAGTGTACGCACAGAAGAACAACATAGTGACACACAGTTCTGTTGAATACCTGTCGTGGGGCAGGTGTAGGTGGGCAGTCGGAGAGTGGAGGAGCAGGGAGAGGCGGTAAACTGTCTGAGCCTCCTCGTTGCTGTTGAGGCACAAAATAATTAAAATCAACTTTTTTATAAAACCTTCTGTTCCCTGACTTATTATGGTATTATATACTGCATCATTCACATTAAGTTCCCATGAGTAGCTTTCCTACCTGTTGTCCCATCTCTTGTAGGAATACTGGACCCTGTTTGGAGATAGAGGTGTTTTTGTAATATTCCACCAGCTGTTGGAGAGAAGGGAACTTTTCTGACCACAGGAAATACTGCCCTCTGCTGTCCCGCAGCACCTTGAAGTGCTCCACATCTGCTGCATGTCTACAGTGGAGTACAATACAGAGAATGCTTTGTTTTGCTTTGCACGCCTTTTCTTGTGTCATCAAGGGCCCAGCACAATACTTATGAATTCAGATATAGAATTTGTCTCCACTGTAAGTAAATGTGAGATCTTTTCAAAATGCAACCTGTATTAAATGAGGGAAAACACTGACTGGCTTCTTCTTAACAGTATTTTCAACCCTTCTAAGTACCAAAGGTATAACATGATGTTTCTTTTTTAAAAGGTTATATTTGGGCTTCTAAATCTTTGTATATATATCTTATTCCGAAAACAAACATATTCACAACTCTACCAGAGCCAAACAGAAGCAGACAGGATGTAAAAAAGGTGGATAAGAGTAGGATGGAAAGGGAGGGGAAATTGATTCTAGCCAATCAGAATTGACAGTTCTCAGTGTCCATGGTATGGGAGAAGATAATGCATATATATAACCCTTGTTACAAAATGTTTTATAAACACTGACATGAAAAACACCTAAGGTTATAGTAGAAGCAGAAAGTGAAAGCAGAAAGTCAAACGTGTTAATGCTCTGCTTGTAACAAAGCATCATATTGGTACAGATTCAGAGTCGGCCTAGCGCTCATAGTGACCGTCTGCACCTGGGTTTGGGTCATTGAATAGGCATACTTCGTAGGAAGTCTGAATCATTTCAGTCAAGATCAGTGAGCAGATACTATGAGGAACAGCTTTGACCTCCCAGCATCATTGTCACATTGTTGCAAGCTTAGAAGTTTCTCAGAAAGAAAATGCATCTGCTGGAGGAAGTGGTGTGCTCAAATAGTTATATATAGAAAATGCATAACATGTGAAATGCAAATAGAAGTACTAAGTAAGGTTCATTCTAATCCAAAATCATGTGACAGTGACATAGTGTGTGTGTTTGTGTGTGTGTGTGTGTGTGTGTGTGTGTGTGTGTGTGTGTGTGTGTGTGTGTGTGTGTGTGTGTGTGTGTGTTGTGTGTGAGGGAGGGGAGGAGAGAGAGAGAGAGAGAGAGAGAGAGAGAGAGAGAGAGAACAACAAATACATTATGATTTACCAGACAGATAAGAAGGGGGAGAGATTTGAGTGTGTGGATTGCAGAGCAAGGTCTTATCAGCATTAACTTCCCTCTATTACATGCAGCAGGGGGAATGACTTAGATATCTAAGGTGCATGTCACTGTTACCATAACAACAGCCCCTCCTACTGGTGGGCAATAAAACAGCAGGTGAGCTTGTGGACAGATTAAAACTGGGTGGAACAGGACACAGTGTTATGGGTTTAAGACTCTAAATGAATCCCCAGGTGTAGGGGTGTGATGATGAGAGCAACAACAGTTCATTTAACTGTTTTTGTGTGAGAACCATTCAATATTTCCTGAATCCCTTCATTTTTTATCTTACAATTTCATTAATATACCCATTAGCATAATGTAATTAAGGTATATATTAGAAAAGACAATTCTGAAAGGGTGAGGGTCTAAATGACATTAACATAGGGCAGAACATTTACCCAGACACACACTGCTCAATTTAGGTTGAATAAAGAAAACAAAAAAACAGCCACTGAGGAAAAAGGCAAGGCTTAGATTGACTTCACAGAGAGAAATGTCCACTGAGAGGACTGAGGCAGGGACATCACTGACGGGCATCAGAACACAAAACAAAGCGAAAATATATTAGAAAAGTGGAAATGGTGGATGATCTTCAAAAGGCCACTTAAAGATGCAGTAGGTAAGACTTATAAAACTAACTTTCTGTCATATTTGCTGAAACTGACCCTATGTTCCAGTAGAACTACATGAAGCAGGTCATTTAAAAAAGTAATCCAGCTCCTCTGGCACCACCTACAGCCTGTCAATCACTGCTCATGCACACGCATTCATTCTCCCTTGTGGGGGGAGGGGCTTAGGAGACCGTTTGGGCTTTAGCAGAAAGGGGGGAGGAACTGAGAAGTTGTCGATGTTGAAATTCTTTGGCTAAGTCCTGGGTCTTCATAAACCGAACTACAGCACCTTTAAGTAGTAAAAAAAAAATTCAAATTAAAGCATCCCATGATATTAGGCGCTAAGCTCAAAAATGTTTTGTTGAGAAAAAGTTTTATTGCACAAAAAGATGTGCGGCAAGCAGAAAAAAACAAACCAAAAACTAGATAGGCCTAGCACATGCTCATACTAGTCTCTTTGGAGCAGCAGCACAATGTCACATTTGCCTGCAATGTACTGAAAATGTACGTATATTTGGGCATCAAAGAAAACAGTAAAAGCCACCTCTGTAGCAGTTAGCAGCCACTTACCACATAGATAAATCACACATCTTAGCTTAATGGAAAATTGTAACCACATTTGGCTCTTGCTGGCTTTATATGCACATATAGACATACACTAAATGCACCTTACAGAGATGGAGAAGTCACCCCTAGCTACTTTTTGGCTACCCCGTATGAGGAAGGCCCCCACAGGCTGTTGCATCAGCTTTTTCTCGGCATCGCTGCGACTGCAGTCCTCCTGGTACCAGCTGGAGTCATGGAGGAGAGAGGCAGAAAATGACAGAGGTTTCAGGGGAATAGTAAGTTCAGGGAGTAACAAAGCCATTATGGTGATGAAGGGAGGATAACTGATCAAATATTCATGGGAGAAAGTGTGGGAGAATATGAGGAAAAGGAAAGGAGGCATGAACATGAAGACAAGGTTGAGAAAAATTTAAGTATGTAGATCACATATAAAACAAAGATTATTACTTTTATTATAGGTTCAATACAATGCAAAGATAAACCAAGGTATAAAAGGAATGACATTCTTTCATACTCAAGACAAGCTGTAATTATTATTTTTTTAGTGTGATGTGATGACTGTCTTCCCACTGTTAATCTATTTACTGTGGAGACAGATGCTCTTAGTTGTTCATTTTTCCCTTATTTTTGACTTTATGTGAGTTTTACCTGGGCAAGTCAATGTTGATGAAGTTTTTGGGGACACATCCCTCTAATCCATGGAGTTCTGCTTTGTACCAGTTTCCAGTGGTCTGCAGAATCTGACACAGTGGGACACAATTACATATATACAGAAGAGGATTAGGGCCACATGTGAAAAAAAAAAAATTCTTTAAGTCTAAATTTTTTTTATTTGAAGTTTCAAAAAAAAAAAAAAAAAAAAAAGTTAGAGTTCTGAGAAGAAAGTCTGATAATTCTGACTTTTTTCTCAGAATTCTGAGTTTAAAATCAGAACTCAATACTTTCCTTTTACTGGACATCACTGGGTAACCATAATTACCTTGGAGTTACAGTTTTAATGTTATGATTGTGGCTCAGGATTTTGTGGGCAGGTTTATATATATATATATATATATATATATATATATATATATATATATATAACATACAGGATAACATGAATGCCCTGGCAGTGGCAATAAGCATACATTTTGTATTTGCTTTGATTACATTGTTTAAGTTTTTGTATAACAAATGTTATGGCACTTTCATTCATATGGCGGAACATTTAAAATAAAATTGCGCTATACACCACAAATTCCCATAGAGGCAGGCAGATTTTTATTTTTAAAGGCCAGTTATTTCATGGATCCAAGATACTATGCATCCTGATAAAGTTCCCTTGACCTTTGGAATTAAAATAGCTCCACATCATTACATACCCTTCAACATACCTAGAGATTGGCATGGGGTACTTTCCATAAGATCATCTCTCAATGCAAATCAAACCAGCTATTAGGCTAACCGACAAAACCATGCCAAGTGTAATTTCTTCAGTGATGTCCCATTAAAAAGATATAATGAAATATTTACTAAAATGTTAGGGGTGTACTCACTTTTGTGAGATATATATATATATATATATATATATATATATATATATATATATATATATATATATATATATACACCATATATATAGAGAGAGAGAGAGAGAGAGAGTTTAGACACCAGCTGATCTGTTCATAGGACCATTATACAGATGGATTTTGTTTTTTTGATTAGAATTTAAAAGTCATGAGATGTCATTTTTTTTATCTTGACATACAAAATACAGATCTAGTGCATTAGTGCATTATTGGTTTGTGTGATTTGTGAAAAGTCTCTCGGAGGCTGAGTGGTTTCTTCTTGCATTTTAATTTTTCTCTTTTACGTTGATGCCATTGTTGCATTTCTTTACTGTATTCCGTACCAGTACGCATTTGAATGTAAGACACAATGTGTTTGTTGGACACCTGAAATGAAAAGACTAGAATTAAAGGAATTTGCAATTTTGTTTTAAATGCATATGTCCTAATAAGTCTCATTAAACCGTTAATTGATTGCACTACTGATTCAGGGCGAATCATGTCCATACACATCACTGTAACTTAAGAAGAAGACTAATTATTGTTACTATACTTTAAGTGGTACTATGCTTTTAGAACATAAATATGTACTTGTACTGTCTCCTCGCCTTTGCTATTTTGTTGTTTTTACACTTTGTGACTGTTGTGTCAAGAAAACCCCAAAAGACATAACGATCACCTTCCAATGACTGTCCTGTGATATTAGGAAATTAACTTGTATTAGAGCAGCAGGATGCAGTTTCACAACACATTATATAACCTGCTGCACAAACAAAAAAAGGCAAAAAAAAGGCCCCGCAGAGAACAGTGGACATAATGATGCAAATACCGTTGCTCTCACACTGGCTGCATGAATGTACTGAGTGTCCAATCTTGTACGTGAAAATAATTTACATGAAAATACTGCCGGCACCAACAACAAACTGTAATTTGAATGATTTGTCTATTGAGAGCTATTCATAACTTGAAGGGCATATACTATGTTGTCGAAAACAAAAAGTAGGAACTAGGTACAGTGGAAAGTGAAGAGGTGTTTGGTGCGAACGTGTTGTGTAGCATGTGTGTGTATGCTCCTTGCCTTCAATCGCTGTCCCTTTTTGAAGCTGAGTTCATCGCCAGCTGCAGCTTCATAGTCGTACTTGGCTGTAGCCTCCATGGTTAAGGAGCTAATAGAAAGGGGGGGAAGAGGTATGAAGACGTTAAATGTGTAGGTTTACGAACGCTAAAACTGTTCAATTTAAAGTAGTACATTTCTAGTTTGGTTTACCTTGTAATATTGCCAATGAGCTGACACTCCCACAGCATTATATGATATAGAAAAAGAACTGAAGCAGTCGTGAGGTGCTGATCACTGGATGCAGACTTGAAAGTAAGCAAAAAAAAATAGTCTCACACTCTGGCTCCATATACATTTCTCTATTTATTCTGACAAAGTTCAGCCCTCAGGCCTTCTTCAAATTGTGGATTTTGAACAATTTTGTCATCACAATAAATAGAGAAATGCATGTGGAGCCAGAGTGTGCAACCCTTTTTTCTTACTTTGAACTCTTATAGCAGTACCCAAACAACCCAGTAACATTTGCATTAAAAGTGAAAGTTTTTAAGAGGTCTGTATATATATATATATATATATATATATATATATATATATATATATATAAAACCACTGTCTGAATGTGAAGCAGGTCCTGACAACATGTTGAAATACAGGCATGAAAGGTAATATATGTAACTGAGACATCTAAACCAACTCAACCAAATTTAACTTTGAGGTCTAGATGCAGTATGACTCAGATGCATTTTAGGAGGCTATAAAAATGACCACATTTAAAAGGTGTCACAAGGTTGACACCGATGCAAGTATTTTCTGTTATTCCTGATATGTGAAGTCAAAAAGCACCACAAAGAAGAGCTTTACCCTGTCTTCTCTCCTTAGTTTGTCTTTTTTACGCACATTAAACGAATGGTTATGAAGGATGAAATCAATAAGCTATCACAAGCTTCACCTGGACCTTTCATGGTCAAGTGCAATCGGATCCACTTTGTTGCACCTTCAGCGCCGTGGGAAGAAAGTCTGTCTCGACAGCTCAGAAAACAGCAGGACAACAAACCGTGATTCAAAACGACCGTCTGTTGCCGTTTTGTGTCCTCATTGGAGAGAAGGAAACATTGTGTTTACTCACCGTGTATGTGTTGCTCTCCCAGCAGAGTTGAAATCGTACTGTTCATGAAGAAGAGAAGTGACAAACCCCTGCTGCCGGTTCACCGGAAGCACACTCACACTGCAGCAGCCACTGAAACACACTTTCTGTCGCTGCTGACCACTTACACACATGCTCAAACTGAAATAGACACACATACACATGTATGGGAACAAATACTGTATGAAGTAAAAGCAATGTTTAAGTCTAAACTAGCTGCATGGTTGTTATTAACTGTTAAATATACAGTGCACAGGTTCATAAACTGCAGCAGTTGAGCAGTTAACAACCCTCACTGCTGCCTTAAGGATGCTTTAAAAGCTTACTTTTAAAGTATACCTACATTTTTTTTCAAAAAGGTTATCAACTTCATATTTACTTATTATGTCAAACTGGAAACAGCTAAACGCTCCAGAAAGAGCTTGCCGTATACTTAAGATAGAATGCTAACAGATGTTAGCATTAAAGGGATATGTCACCGTTTGTTGAAATAGAGCTTATCATGGTCTCCCCTAGCTGTAGATAGGTGGGCCAACACATTTTTTGTGCATGCATTGTTTTAGTCCGGTGCAACACCGGCAGCGCCGCCGCTAGTTAGCTTAGCGTAGTGAATGGAATCCTATGTTGCCGGTTAGCATGTTGTGAGTAAAAGTGAGCCCATTTTATTTATAGTATCAAATCATAACAAGAGTTATCTCGAGACACTTTACAGATAGAGTAGGTCTAGACCACACTCTATAATTTACAAAGCCCCAAGAATTCCAGTAATTCCCCCAAGAGCAAGCATTAGCAGTTGCTATTGCGACAGTTAGGAAGAAACCTCGGGAGACCCAGACTCTTGCTAGGTGGTCTCTAACGATGAAGGTTGGGGGTGTGATGAACAGTGGCGTAAGTGCCGGCAGTCTAGAATTATAATAGCATGACTAAGAGAGGCAGGTTAAACACTGTCATTCATCGCAGTAAAATGTCACACAAGGACCCAATTGAGCTATCTATAGGCCTACAGTAAATTGTGGAGGTGGAGTCATTTTTACCTGTGGTGGGGCATTTGAATGTCGAACTTGAAGGTCCTATGACATGCTGCTTTTTGGATGCGTTTATATAGGACCCTAATACTGTATCTTAAGTCTCTTTTCCGAAATTCAGCCTTGGTGCAGAATTACAGCCAGTAGAGCCAGTCCCACAATGAACTTTCCTTAGTATGTACCATTTCTGTGTCTGTAGCTTGCCTATGACCTCATAAGGGCAAGATTCCAGATCAGCCCATCTGAGCTTTCATTTTCTCAAAGGCAGAGCAGGATACCCAGGGCTTGGTTTACACCTATCGCCATTTCTAGCCACTGGGGGACCATAGGCAGGCTGGGGGAACGCATCTTAATGTTAAAAAACCTCATCAAGTGAAATGTTCATGCCATGGGACCTTTAAGGGTTCAATCTAGCTGTAGTCACAGTTTGCCACATGATGGCAGCAGACTGTTAGAAAGAGTATTGAAGCTAAAGAATTTTTTTTTTTTTTTTTTTACAACCAAGTAAGTTCCTCTTAGACACAAACTTTGCCCAGGCTCACAGATACAGTGTGACTTTACCAAGCATGAATTATGGTTATTGTCTTTTTTTTTTTTTTTTTTTTTTTTTTTTACAACCAAGTAAGTTCCTCTTAGACACAAACTTTGCCCAGGATCACAGATACAGTGTGACTTTACCAGGCATGAATTATGGTTATTGTCTTTTTGTTTTGTTTTTTACAACCAAGTAAGTTCCTCTTAGACACAAACTTTGCCCAGGATCACAGATACAGTGTGACTTTACCAGGCATGAATTATGGTTATTGTCTTTTTTTTTTTTGCAGACATCAGAGTCATTTGGATTTCATTGGACCTCAGGTATTACTACTTTGAGCAAGATATGTATTTTATGATTGGCAGGACAGGCACTTAGTAGGGCTGGGCACCGAAACATCGATACTTTTATGGCACCGACCGAAATACTCTGATCCTATCGAGTACCGAAATATTATTTATCTTTTGGTACCAAATTTCGGTTCCAAAAGCGTCTGTGAGCCTATATTAATGTAGCATACTTGCGTGTAAGTACTTAAAGTCACCGGCGAACCCTAAAACATAACCTAAAACACTAAAACACATAGCGGTTTGGATTCACAATTAAGGTGGAAAATAAAAGTTAAGGAACCGGCATCGAAACTGAGGTATCGAAATTGGCACCGGATCGAAAGATTTTGAACGATGCCCGGCCCACATCAGCACACATTTTTCAAGACGACAAGTAAAGCCTCCAACACCAGTTTGAGTTGAGATGTATTGTATGTCAAGCCTCCTAGAATATCAGTGTCAGTATCTTTCTTTGTCGGTGTTGTTGTAAATAAGTCCTGAGTATTTTTCAGATGTATAATGTTCATTGTATTTGCTTTCCTTCATTTGGTCTTCTTCTCCTGCATTGATTCGCTCAAGCTGAACAGCCAATCAGAATGATCATTCTTACCAACACTGATTCAAAAAGGCCGACGGGGGTCGTGTGAGCTGCACATTGGCGTGTCAGCACCTTGAGAAAAAGAAAAAGACGTTATAAAGACAGACTAGACAGGAAGAGTGACAGACAGAAACAGAAAGTGTCGGAGGTGAGAGGATGCAGAGATGCAGCCAGTGGCAATGCAAGCAAAACCTGCCACCACCAACACTCCGCCTGGCCCTCTGATATTTACAGTCAGTCGTCGGCCAGACATTAAATGCTCAGATCAGCTCAGTGTGGTGTTCGCTGGGGGGTTGGATCCTGAGACAGGGCTGAAAAAGCAAAGGTGATTTGAAAAAAAAAAGTAAATGACAAAAAAGGGAAGCAATCACTTCCACCGCGAGAGGATTTATGAATGGTCTCCATGTACCCTCATAGATGTTTATATGTGTGTGTTACTTTCTTTTACAATGCCAAAAGAATAATTTGCCTCTTGATAGCTGTTGCCATGGTGACCTACAGTTGTACGTGCATCTATTGTTATGCAGCCTATTATGCAGCACGTGGAAAAACATAACAGGTACAGGTGTAGCTATTGAATTATTGTCCTGTGTGTGTGTGTGTGTGTGTGTGTGTGTGTGTGTGTGTGTGTGTGCGCGTGTGCATGTGCGTGTGTGTGTGTGTGTCTGTGACACCCTGTTGACTGTGTTTGATGGCCTGAGCCCATTAAATATCCCATCTAGCTTCATGACAGAGCTCATAAAACTCAGTTTACAACAGGTGGTAAGGAGTCATATATGGCCAGTGTTGGGGAGTAATGGAATACATGTACTGGCATTACATATTCAGAATACAAATGTATTCTGTTACAGTTACAATTTAAATAGTTGGTATTTAGAATTACATTGTTGAAATCAATGGATTACCTGACAATACTTCTCTGTTTCACAAGTTTATTCACTCTCTGAATAAATGAAGGCAACTCCATGCATTTCCCAGAAGCCCCATTATGAAAACGAAAGAATTAGCTATTTGCGTGATCACTGCTAGAGATAGAGATGGAGCCGATGTGCCAGTTTAGCTGGTGATCCTGTTACTTGGTGATATTTGCATCAAACCAGTGAATATATTGGAGTGTAGTGTAGTGGTCTAAATGATGTAGAAGCTGCTGTCTTAACTTTTCTGTCTAGCTAGATCTCTAGTGTGTTGTTTCGTTATTTTTTCCCGTTCATACAGTATGTCGTATTTTTGTGGATAATGCTTAAACGGACATGTATTACAGATAAACTGGTGATGTTTTCAGCGATAACCATTATTTAGTCTCACTTGCAAACACTTTTGTGAAATTTTGAACCTCTGGCACTCGAGGGGCGGAGGCAGAGCAGAATGCTCTTCAAAAGTAGGCAGGGCCTTGTTGAAAATTCACTGATTTTATGCAAATATCACCAGTTAACATGATCACTAGCTAAACTGGCACACCGGGACCAACACAACAGAGCCAGGGCAGGAATGCGTTTCTATCTTGGAAATTCAAACAGCATTTCACATTAAAGAAAGAACAGGGAGAACGAAATATAACTGTGCAGTGCAACCTCTGCTTGCCAGCAACCAACCTCCTTTCAGCACCCAAATTACTCCAAATCCAACCTGAAGAAGCATCTTAAAGTAAGTTATCTTTTTTAATTAGCCAGGGGTAGTCGTCTGCTGTAGTTTTACTGGTCACCTTGCTATTTTAACATTGACGTGCGACTTTACATTCTCCTACATGCTGATTTACTAGCTCCAGAGCCGTTGAAAGACTGACTAGCCCCGTTTGACATGCTAGCTAACGTTAGCTAAAATTAGCTCGTGGTAGCTTAGACTGCGGTTAGATTTTTGTAGTGTGCAGTTCGGGACTACAAATACAAAAATCTACCTGCTTGTTCAGGTACACATTCAGCCAGTTGGAACAGAAGAACACACCAGAGTAGGCCTGTTTAGTAAGCTGTATGTGATGGCCAAATTCCTACACTTATAAAACGCAATTCAATGTGGAAGTAATCCAAGTATTCAGAATACGTTACTCAGATTGAGTAACGTAACGGAATACGTTACAAATTACATTTTTGGGCATGTATTCTGTATTCTGTAACGGAATACGTTTTGAAAGTATCCTTCCCAACACTGTATATGGCTCAATGCAGAGCTGCCATTCAGCATTAACTCCGTTTGGTGTGCGTGACTGTGTGCCGTCTGTGTGAGTTAACGCTATGTGACAGTTGCATCTTTTAGGTGTTGAGAGACTTCAAACTCTGGAGAGTGAGTGAGTGCAAATGGAAAAGGGAAGGGAGCGCAATGTATTTGACAATAGGGAGAGACAGAGATATGCAATAAATATTCTGTGAGCAAACATCACATTTCATTCTGTTTACTTTACCTAACTCTGTTCCTCTCGCTTCTCCCAAACCTCTGACCAAGTCTGAAGAGACACAGGGAGTGAGAGGAAGGACCAAAGGAAAGATATTGCTTTTAAAAACTCCTTGGCTACCTGAAATTCTAAAAAGACAAAAAATATCCTACAAGGATTTGAAGCCAGACCAACAATACGTCTAGGCACTACAAAATCCTTCTTAACATTCATAAATGTGACAGCACTGTACCCAGGAAATCAACTGCACTCCAGAAAGAGGCATGATCTAATCTCCCAGTACAGGTTTGAAATGAAAAATGTCAGCAGTCAAAATCAAATGTTTTAAAAACTCTCAAATTCTTCCATTTCTAATGAGCTGGATGATCATTTGGATGACCAGTGGGCCCTAATGACATCAGATTGATCAAATATTTGAATTATTGGCTACATGGTAGATCATTTAACTATGCAATCCATCACTCTGCTTTGTGAACACAGTAACAGCTCCTCACTCATCCAAACAAGAAATTCATGATGCATTATGGGTACACAAGTGTGTTTTTGAACAGGTTAAATCTTCAGAAATACCACAGCCTCACATCAGCAAGCAGCTTAGTAAAATTACGCATTCAAAGAAAAGACTACCTCTCTCTCTCAACCAGATCACGTCACGTTAGTTTTAGGGAAACATTTTTTATATCATATCAATAGTTTGAGCTTAAAACATAGTTTTGAACCAGGACCTTCAGTATGTAATCATGTTGACTATGAAAAATAAGGCAGGTCAGATTTTGTAGTCTACAGTTACACTTCAATGGGTCAGATGCATGTTTAATCAGTATTTTAGTAAAGTATAAGTAAGGGATAGTCAAATATTTAAGGGATCAGATTAGGATCAGGGCCAGAAAAACTTGATTTGGACATCCCTGCTTATACTGTATATATATATATATATATATATATATATATATATATATATATATATAGTGCCTTGCGAAAGTATTTGTCCCCATTGAACTTTTCGACCTTTTGCCACATTTCAGGCGTCAAACATAAAGATATAAAACTGTAATTTTTTGTGAACAAGTGGGACACAATTATGAAGTGGAACAAAATTCATTGGATATTTCAAACTTTTATAACAAAAAAAAAAACTGAAAAATTGGGCATGCAAAATTATTCAGCCCCTTTACTTTCAGTGCAGCAAACTCTCTCCAGAAGTTCAGTGAGGATCTCTGAATGATCCAATGTTGACCTAAATGACTAATGATGATAAATTAAATCCACCTGTGTAATCAAGTCTCTGTATAAATGCACCTGCTCTGTGATAGTCTCAGAGGTCCGTTTAAAGCGCAGAGAGCATCATGAAGAACAAGGAACACACCAGGCAGGTCTGAGATACTGTTGTGGAGAAGTTTAAAGCCAGATTTGGATACAAAAAGATTTCCCAAGCTTTAAACATCCCAAGGAGCACTGTGCAAGCGATAATATTGAAATGGAGGGAGTATCACACCACTGAAAATCTACGAAGACCCGGCCGACAATCAGTCGTATACTGCACAAATCTGGCCTTTATGGAAGAGTGTCAAGAAGAAAGCCATTTCTTAAATATATCCATAAATTGTTGTTTAAAGTTTACCACAAGCCACCTGGGAGAAACACCAAACATGTGGAAGAAGGTGCTCTGGTCAGATGAAACCAAAATCGAACTTTTTGGCAACAATGCAAAACGTTATGTTTGGCGTAAAAGCAACACAGTGAACACACCATCCCCACTGTTAAACTAGGTGGTGGCAGCATCATGGTTTGGGCCTGCTTTTCTTCTGCAGGGACAGGGAAGATGGTTAAAATTGATGGGAAGATGGATGGAGCCAAATGCAGGACCATTCTGGAAGAAAACCTGATGGAGTCTGCAAAAAGAGAGACTGGGACGGAGATTTGTCTTCAAACAAGACAATGATCCAAAACATAAAGCAAAATCTACAATGGACTGGTTCACAAATAAACATATCCAGGTGTTAGAATGGCCAAGTCAAAGTCCAGACCTGAATCCAATTGAGAATCTGTGGAAAGGACTGAAAACTGCTGTTCACAAACGCTCTCCATCCAACCTCACTGAGCTCGAGCTGTTTTGCAAGGAGGAATAGGCAAAAATTTCAGTCTCTCGATGTGCAAAACTGATAGAGACATACCCCAAGGGACTTACAGCAGTAATCGCAGCAAAAGGTGGCGCTACAAAGTATGAACTTAAGGGGGCTGAATAATTTTGCACGCCCAATTTTTCAGTTTTTTATTTGTTAAAGGTTTGAAATATCGAATAAATTTTGTTCCACTTCATGATTGTGTCCCACTTGTTGTTGATTCTTCACAAAAAATTAGTTTTATGTCTTTATGTTTGAAGCTTAAAATGTGGCAAAAGTTCAAGGGGGCTGAATACTTTTGCATGTATGTATGTATGTATGTATGTATGTATGTATGTATGTGTTGTATCCAGGGGCGTTTCTAGGACTTGAGGAGGTTCGGGGCGTAGTCCGAATACATTTAAATAAACTGAATGCAATGCAGAACTGGGATTGGCTTGCTCAGCTCGTTAATAGCCAGTGTATGTTCATTTTAGCTTCCGGTTTGTAGAAGTAAGTTAGATAGCACCAACACTTGGCCTAATCATAACTGGCATGGCAACCCAAAGGCCAAGGTTTTGTTTCCAGATTTGTTTAGCGAGTTATGATGCGGGGGTCCCCTCCCCCTAGAACATTTTGAGCATTAAACACTTCCTTTCCTGCATTCTGGTGAATTTTTATGCACCTATTTCTACCTTTTTCTGAATCAATATGCTGGAAATATCTTTATGTAAAGGGAAACATAGACATAGGTATGAAGTGTTCAAGCAATGGAAAAATAATTGATCTTAAATTAGAAATCAGTATTATCCTGCTGCTGCTGATGCTGCTCTTTAGGAGATGCCTACTTCTTCAAGGACAACCTTTACTAGGTGCTGCAGAACGGAGGACTGAACCAAGCTGTCGTCACTCCTAAATCCATCGCCGTAGACTGGCTCAGATGTCCAGCTCCTCCGCCTGCAACCTCCCGTCCTCAATCCCCAAAGGAGTGCCTCTGTGGCTTGAATTGAACCATTTCTAAGAGGCAGCTGGCTCCTCTTGATCTCTGTTATATTGGTAATTAATGAATTTGTTAGAGAATAGATGGATGGAATTTGTTTGAAACCAAGTGGCTGTTTATGTATTACTTCTGTTGTTCCACTGGAGCGTAATAGAGGCTCTTGACATCATTATACTCACAGTACATTACAAGCCACAAGCTGGTTTCAAATTACACATTATGTCATGAAATGTTAAATATCCCCCTGATACTTTAGCATAAGGTCAGCGTCACTGCAAATACTTTATCTCTTTCAGAAAATATTGCTGACCCATGAAAATAGTCCGCTCGTGTCCGAAATCACTCACTACTCACTATTAGCCCACGATATAGTGAGTAGTGAATGGGTGAATGATTTTGGACACGGTCTACATTTTGCATCCTTCTGCCATCCTGCTGTAGAATTCCACCCCTCCATTTCCCAAAGTATTTGGATTACAGAGCCTGTACAGGATAACACATGGAAATTCAACACAGAAATCCGGTACGCAGGCTGCTATCTCATAATGAGGCTCTACACAGCCACTGGCCACACAAACGTACTGAAGTGCAACTGTACAGTACAAACAGAAATATGGTAAATTATACTTCCAGACTGGGTTGTGGTTTTTTTGTTGCCCCATTTTTATACTTTTTGAGTTTGATGTTGAACATGTTACTGGTTTTCACTCACTTACACATGAATGATTACCTTTTGATTGGCAATCAAGCTGATTTAATTTTCTTGACAGTATTAATGCAACCATTCTGCAAACAGAGATGTGGACTCAGCAACAGGTACTCAGTCAGCAGGGATAATCTAAACAGGCGCTAGGGTTATGAGATATGTTGATGACTAAAAAAGTGCAGAATTACTGCACAGAAGTAGCCATTGTGACATCTTTACACATTCAAGTTTCATTTTCTTCATATTTTAGTTATTTTACACAGATTTAATTACTATCATGTTAAAAACAATTATGTTATTCTTGTACTTTATTATTTTAATTTCTATTTGAATTAGAGATGGCCCGATACCACTTTTTTGCTTCCCGATACCGATTCCGATACCTGAACTTGCGTATCGGCTGATACCGAGTACCGATCCGATACCAGAGTGTCATATATTTCATTATGTTTTAACAACTGTATACTACTATCCCTGTATGGATGTGATATGATTTCTGTCTTTGTTGTCGGTCTGGCTCAGGTTAAAGTCTTTGTGAAACATGAACAAACACAAACAATGAATGCCCCAGAACTTTCTTTTATTCTCCAGTTTGACAGTCAGTCAACGGAAAAAGAACATAAATAAACTACTTTAATGTAGATTTTCTTTAGGGCTTTATTACGTGGTATCGGATCGGTGCATAAACTCCAGTACTTCCCGATACCGATACCAGCGTTTTAGGCAGTATCGAACATCTCTAATTTGAATCCATCACTGTGATCCTTTTGAGGGGGAGCTCTGCAGATGTAATGCAGTAAATCATTCTTAAAGGTTGTAGAGTTTAGGGATTTTGATTCAAATGTAATGTTTTTTTTTCTCAGGTTAGGCCAAATGTAGTTACTATAATGCATTGGTATGTATGGACAATTTTTAAGTGACTATTAGAAAATAACAGTAAAAAGAGTTCTTAATATTACTTTCTTCTTGCGGTGTGTCTGAAAATGATCTCTTGATCTCAACACCTTCAGAAGCAGCGTTATTCAAGACTCATGTGCCATGATAAATCTTGATAATAGAGTACCGTACATGTTGATCTCCAGTTAGAGCCCTGTACCCAACCTATAGACAACTGACTAGTATCTTCATTAGCAACACCACATCTGAGACATGAAGTACTATTCTTAGTGACATTGAATCCGAGAGTTACAGCAGGTCAGAAGTACAGTGATACTAAAATTGCCGTTTAGCCTGATGAACGAGAGTATCTATTGTTCCTCGGTGTTGGTTTACATTTGTCTTCTGACTCACTGGTTAAGATGGATTGCTATAAGAACTAGCAGCTCTGCTGTTACACTAAACTCCTGGAAGACCAAAGTAAAGTGATGCATAATGAGTACTGAAAACTTGATTCAACATTTAAATATGACAATGAGTTACTTTGCTTCAAACTGCACAATGACGTGAAAAACTGTGCATGCTTACTTCAAAGGCCTTCATCTTTTTTTTTTAACATGGAATAAATTAATTGTGATCTAGTTAACCATCAAGTCTTTAGTTCGAAGCACATTCAAGTTATTCAAGTGAGTTACAGGTTGCATAGGAGTATTTATTTTGTTCTTCAAGTGGGAAATTTCTAGATAAGCTCTAAGTTGCTGAGGAATGAGATACACTTGCATCCTCACAGACGTCACTTATAAAGAATATAAGTGACTTAGAATTAAAATTTGATCATGCTACATCTGAACTTCTGAACTCTAACGCATGACCAGATCCTCATGGAGTAAAGGATAAAGAATGAAAAGCCCTCTATCAAGGAATGTTCTAGTTTGATGATTAGCGTTAACTGACACTAAAATTCTAATGAAGTAACAAAAAAAAAAAAAATTAAAGCGTGATCTTTGAAGTAAAGTACACCTTGTTCGATAAGTACAACAGGCTTTCATGCCATCTATTGTTTTGGGAATTATAGGGTCAAGTCCTCTCATAACCCCGCCTCAAGTGTCAGGTTCAAGTTCAGTCCTGGTGCAACAATAGGGATCACATTTGATGCTGTTACATAATGCCATTTAAAAAAGAAAAGAAAAAAGAAGTTTACTCACTAGAAATTTTCCACAGTTTTCCAACATTGATTTAAAGCATTCTGATACATGTTTGATCCACAATATTACAGTAAATATGAATGAGGAAAAGAGATTGACACAAGATCATTTTAATTAGAAACACTTGACATGTGGTCAGCTCTGTTACACGTGCAAGGAGTGCTTAAAGGAAAGATTTTACTTATATTATTGTAATAAATGTTGTTCATTCAATTGACTCGACACGCCAAATCTTCATTACACCCACTGAATGAGTGTTTTGCCAGAATTCTAAACTCCCATTACTACCCAGTGAACTTAGTGCATGTGCATATCTTTTTTCAGGCACCTGAATGCAGCTTTGGTAGTGCAGAAACAGACAATGAGCTGTGCTTCAATTCTCAATACAACATTCTAAACTCTTGTGTGAATCAAAGTCTAACATAAATCTATTAAGCAAGAGGTGCAATCATGCATACAACCAATTAAAACTCTAATAATGAATAAATAATTGTTTACAGAAACATTATGATGGACTACCACATCAGAGCGAGGCAGCCATCATCACATGGTGACATTATTAATGCATAGAGCTATATTGCAAGTACTTGTGTCGGGCTCAGTTTTGCTTGGTTGTGATCTTATGTCTATACTGAGTCCTACATTCTGAATTTAGGGGACTAAGAATGAGTAGTTCATTGCACACTTTATGTATTAACAATGTGGACACTGCTAAAGTCAGACAAACCACATGAAGGGGTAGAGGACAAATTATGGCAAAATGGTGTATTTTCATTGCAAAGAGATTTACCAGCAACACTATAAGTTGCTGAGACACCACCAGCTTGCATGGCCCTAACTCCTCCCAAGAACCAGGCTCAGAGCCACCAGAGCCAGAGAGTAGCGGGCTTTGGAGGTCGAGCTGGCAGCCTGTGTTGTGACACGTTGCACTGACTGGATGTCTCTGTAGACATTGAGCATAAAAGGTGATGTGCTGTTTGAGAGGCGTACCGTTTTGCCGAAGAGGTCAATCTGGAAACGAGATGTGAAGCACTGTTAGAGCAATTGTGCTGACCGGTCCTGGCCATTGTACTTAAAGACACAACAGGGAAAAAAAAAGAAACAACTCACCACGTCTTTGCTGACTTTTATTGTGTCCTTAAACACAGTCCAAACCACAGCCTCGTTGCAACGGGGGGTGGTCAAGGAGCCAAGGTAGCGGTAATACTTGGTGCGATCCACCCCGGTCAGGAGATCATCCAGTGAAATTCCAGGTGCCACTGTAACATTTTTGCCTGAGGACAGAAACATGAACTCTGAAGAGACCGAATCATTTACCCATTTTGTTAAAGATTTCTTTTGGGGTATTTTCTGACCTTTATTTGATGGGATAGCTTGAAGAAAGGAAAGGGGACAGAGAGGAGGGGCGATGTGCAGCAATGGCCGCGGGTTGGCCTCGAACCTGGGCCACTGCGTTAAAGACTGAACCTTAGTATATGGGGCGCATGCTCAACCAGGTGAGCTACCAGGGCACCCAATACACATTTTATTCAAACACATTGGATCAACTTCTCCACAAGAAAAGAGTCAAGTATCTCCTTACCGCTGTTTGAGATGTTTGTCAGGTAGGAGCTCAAGGTTTGCCAGCTTGCAGGTTGGCCAGTTGCATTACCCGACATTTCCTGTAAATTGCACACATTGTCATTAGGCTCAATCATTTGGAACAAATGCTCTATGGGACGGCAAGGCTTAAATAATTAAACGGTGGAGTCACACATTAAACTAAAGAGAACATCCTAAATTATGCAGCCCAACAGCTCCAAGGAACAGAAATAGTTTTTAAAGTAGCATTTGATATTTTACTTACTGAGGTATAGCAGTGGATGATACATAGAGCAATGAGATTTGAGATTGACAAATTAAAAGTATTTTGGTGTTACAAAACCTTGAAATGCATCTTTTCTCACCTCAATCAAGAAACCGAGAGCAGCAAATCCTGTAGAGTCTTCAAGAGCCTGAGTTGTGTTCCGATTATAGGATGCCTTGCTGCTTACAATGTGTAACTGGGGGAGTCAAGTAAAGAACAAATATTTGGTAAGACTTTATAATACTCACAGGGTAATAAGTGACCACTTACTGGGTAAGTCCTACATGTAAGTACAGTACAGCCTCTGAAGTTGTTTTGAGTTGTTCTGGATGATTAGACCTCTGCTCATGTTGAAGGTGTGCCAGCGCTTTGATGGGAATTTATTAGGTCACAAATCTTCATTTACCAATAAGAATGATGTTTATGTCCCGCCCTAACAGGTGCAACAAAGCGAACAAGAAACCCAGGAAGATGTCAATCAATCAGTCCGCACACAGCCACACAGTCCTGGGAAGAGGTCCAATCAGCCAAATTAACTGAAAACACCCGCATCAGTGTTGAGGGCCTTTATTAACCCTTGTGTTGTCTTCCTGCCGACCATGCAACTTTTTGTTTTTCTGGGTCGAAATTTGAAATTCAAACTTTTTTTTCAACGTTTTGGGCAATTGTTTTTTGACATTTTTGTCACTTTTTCTGATGTTGATTTTTTTTTCTGTGATTTTGAGTGTTTTTTCCCAAAATTTTGAAGCTTTAGACATTTTTGTCACTTTTTTCAACATTTTGTCGGTTATTTTTCAAATGCTATCACATTAAATAAAACACCCAAATTCAATGAAAGTAGAAAACTGATCATTTATTTTTCTTGTGAAGAGCGTTGTACAGAACCATCCACGTTATTTTTTGGTTGATCAATTTGGTTGAAAGAAACCCAAATTTCCGATATAGAATCTTTTTTGAAAATGGGTTAAATCTGACCCGAGGACAACAGGAGGGTTAAGTACCAGTAGGATCCATTAAGTATTTATATCTGTATTCTCATGACGATATTACACTGTAGGTGTCAGGTAATTACCCTGTAAGTAGCGGGCTGTCTTATAAAGTTATTACCAAATAGTTTAATATGAATTTAATAACGGCAAAACTAACGTATAGCTTATCATGAAACGATGACTACCTCCATGGGATAGCGCTTGCCATCCACGGTGTGCTCGGAGCCGGGGACAGAGGTGCCATTACCCCAGTGCAAGTGGAACTGCAGGCTTTCATAGTCCTCGGACAGACCTCCTCCTGAAATCCTCACACCGTATCCGAGGTAGACTTTGACTAGAAGAGGTTGGAAAAACAGAATGGACCATTGAGTCAAAAACCCCTAACATCCCAGAATGGTATTTTGAAGTCTCAAGAAAATTATAACTTAAAAAAAGGAAATTATTCAAAAGCTCAATACTTTCTTCATCCATAACCACATCCAAGTAAAGCATCTGACACCATTTAATAGGGTTTATGTTCACAACCCAGTTCTCACCTGTGTTGCCAGTGTTTTTGATCGTTGTCATGGTGGATTTGCTGCTGTAGTTATGAAAGGTGAATGCAGTCAGATTGGAGTCAATTTGGGCAGATGCTGAGACAATGTTAATTGGCGACTGCCGGCTGCCATTGCAATGTGCAGCAGCAATGGTTGGCCAAGTCGTGTCATCTATAAATAGAAACAAGACTTTATGTATGCTGGCTGCAGAGCAGCAGTGGTGAAGACGTTAACATGATAATGTGGCCAATTAGAGATAAATGGAGATTATACTCACTGCAGTTTGGCTCATGATAACACCAGGCTGGAGGGGAAGAAAAACAAAACGCATTTATTCTCATTCATGACAAACAATCTACAAAGAGATGCACCGTTAACCCAACGAGTCAATGTAGATTATAGATGAAACCAAAAAGTTCCAATACCTACCGAGTGGACTGGACTGACAGTGGGCGCTGGGCACAAAGACACACATAGCAACCGCAGCTACAATCCAGTTCATCTTAACAACAGACAAACAAACTGACTCACCATTTTTTTTTATCACCAATACAAATGAGCACCCACATTAAACCCTCGACACATTTTAAATATCATATGCACTTTTTACAATAGTTGAAATAATCTCTAACGTATGTCAAATTTGAAAACGATACTGGAAAGAACAACAGACACACCTATTGTGCAAAACAATAGTCAGTTTTAGACAATTGGAGGTCTTTTGGCCACAGAAACATGAGCTGAGCAGCAGTGTCCTACCTTTGACGCACCTGTTCTCTTCTCCGTTTACTAACTGCTGTGGAGTCTCTCATCATTCCTCTTTTTATTTGCTCAGCCCATCCTCTAGCTGCTCAGAAACCGCCTCTATCGGTTGTTTGATCAGAGGGAGAGTTATATCACTAAAAGTTGGACCTATGACTTATAACAGGAACTAGAATTAATGCCTCGCTTTTGTATGCCTCATACTGTATAGCTTATATACTGTATGTGTGCCTATTTCATATATATTTTTACTATTTTAAATTGTTACTTTAGCCACCTCCATAAACTTTGGTATCATGTGACGAAGTGTGGTAAAGTAAGTGTTTAATGTATTCCCTTTCCCTTATCCAGACATGCCTACACCTGCTTTACTCAGTTCTTTCTACATTTCTCTGACTTCCTTTCAGTAACCACCAGAGAAGGAATAGAAAGTGACCCTGTGTTTACGAAGTTAACTCAAATTCTCTAAAATATATTTATAAACAAACTCAAGGTGACATTTTGTTCTTTAGATTTAAAATTCTTAGCCGAACTTTCATTAAAGTTTGCCATTTTTTGAAAAGAAAAATGATGTATATCAGTTCATTTGATGGGTCAATCAGCATGAAATGCTCCTCACCATGGCAACAGCCCCAATGTGTGTCCTGCTAATCGAAAACCATGCATATTCATCCCATCTGGACGACATACACACACACACACACACACACACACACACACAATAAATAGTTTTGGAACAATGAAGCTCTATGGCACAGAGGAATAAGCTAGGCTATTTCAGACTTTTTACAATACATCAATTCATTGTTGGATTTGGTCTTGTAATTGGATCTGTCAACAATAAGAACAGTCTAGAACATGTCTTTAAATCCACTAAAAAAAAAAACCTGTTTCTTTCAATTGCATGTGAATGAAAATCCACTAGACTAGTTTTTGTCACGGATCGATGAAGCTTGGACCCAAATGCAGTTAAACTCGGATAATAGAATTTAATGACAAACACTTACAAAAAACAAAGTATCCAGAGGTTGGCAGGCAAGCAAACACAAAAGTAGTCCCAACCAGCACGCACAACACTAAGGCCATCAAAACCACAAGGAACACAGCAACAGATGCACACAGAATGTAATGTAATAATCGGACAAAAGACAAGGGAAACACAGAGAGTAAATACACAAGGTAACGGATACCAACAAGGGACGGGTTATACAAGAGGTGGAACACATCAAGGTGGGGCAGAACAATCAAGCACAACACAGGAATTAAAACCAGACAAGACTAGGGAGAAAAGAAAGACTTCAAAACAAAACAGGAAACAGAACATAGTGACAGTTTTAGTTTTCATTTTTGCACCAACAAAGACGGACAATCCCAACTTTTGGAAGCATTTTGCCTTGCAGAACTGCCTGTTTGACTGGAAGCGGAAAATTGGAGTGACATGGGGAGGATGGGGAAAACTAAAGAGCATGAGAGAGGAATAATTATGACTTTCTGACTCTTGAGTGCAGACGATTTGTGCAATAGATTATCCCACTTTTCATAAACAGGTCACTGAGCTATCTACCAATCAAGCAACACATGTCTGACAGATGAGGACTTATTTAGGCTTAATGGTGTTTTAAGCCCCTAACGTCTCCTTCCAGGCAGTGCTGCGACCGTTGACTTCAAGGCACCTAACCCTAACCTTAAAAGTCCCATGACGTGGTGCTCTTTGGATGCTTTTATATAGACCTTAGTGGTCCCCTAATACTGTATCTGAAGTATCTTTTATATAGACCTTAGTGGTCCCCTAATACTGTATCTGAAGTCTCTTTTATATAGACCTTAGTGGTCCCGTAATACTGTATCTGAAGTCTCTTTTATATAGACCTTAGTGGTCCCCTAATACTGTATCTGAAGTCTCTTTTATATAGACCTTAGTGGTCCCCTAATACTGTATCTGAAGTCTCTTTCCCGAAATTCAGCCTTGGTGCAGAACTACAGCCACTAGAGCCAGTCCCACAATGAGCTTTCCTTAGTATGTGCCATTTCTGTTTCTGTAGCTATTGAGGAGGAGAGAGAGGGGGGGCAAGGTGGAGGGTGGTGGTGTGGTCTTGACCAACTGCCACTTTGCTCGTTTGAAAGCCATGATGTCTCTCTCTTTCTCATGGGTGGGCCAAATTCTCTGGGCGGGCAAAGCAGAGAAAGGGGAGGCAACCTTTCTCCTTATGACCTCATAAGGAGCAGATTCCAGGTCGGCCCATCTGAGCTTTCATTTTCTCAAAGGCAGAGCAGGATACCCAGGGCTCGGTTTACACCTATCACCATTTCTAGCCACTTGGGGACCATAGGCAGGCTGGGGGAACGCATCTTAATGTTAAAAAACTTCATAAAGTGAAATTTTCATGCCATGGGACCTTTAACCCTAATCCTAACCATAACCATTGCCTAACGGTAGGTTTCCACACAGCAAAATTTCGCTTTGCTCTCATTGAGGTTGAATGGAGACGAAATTTGCCCTGATTGAGCGAGATGAGAGTGAATCGCCGAGGGGAGCAAAATAAAGTTGACGAAAGTTTAACTTTATTCAAATGAGGACCACTCGAGAACCAATCAAGTCTGTGTGTTTGTGTTTGGAGGCAGGAGTTACAAGAAAAGTCTGACCAAGATGGCGGAGGTTATTAGCGCCGTATCATGAAAATTTTGATGTGATTAAAATGTTTCTACACGAACATCGGTACTTCTATCAACACGAATCGTGTTTTATATGACACACAAACTTAGTTAGGGCACATACACCACTAAATAGATCACTTTATATGTTAGTTTAAACACTCAAACTTTTCAGCTAGCTGAAAGGCTAATCGCTAGCATGTTCGGACATTGGATTTCATTGTAGCCTAGCCAGGTAGCTAGCTAGCTAGGCTATTTGCGCATTTGTTTGATTACATGTTTTGTTGGCGAACATTGATGCTTGTAGCAACACGGATTGTTGTTTATATGTCACACACATTTTGAATAATGTTGTGGTCAGTCCAAAAACGTCACTAAAATACCTGGGTTGCATCCTAGAAAACAACTTGGATGGCAGGAATATGGCCAATAAGGTTTTGAGTAAAGTCACGGAGCTCACAAAGTTTTTAGCCAGAAATTCTAAATTTTTAGAACGGTCAACAATGATCATCTTAGCTAATGCTTTAATTTTAAATCACTTTGAATTTGCATGTACCTCCTGGTTTGAAGGCCTAACAAATAGACTCAAAGGTAGGCTGCAAACAGCACAGAATAAATTAATAAGAGTAATTCTGAATTTGGGCCATAGGTCTCACTTAGGTAGGTCACAATTTGTTGAGCTCAACTGGCTCCCTGTGGAGTCTCGTGTTACTATGTTAAGACTGACCATGATTCAGAAAATATTGTTTGGTAGTGTCTTATAACTAAGGTAAAGGACACACACAATATTAATACTCATGGCAGCATATCTGACCTGTGTCCTTATAAATTTAAGACAGTGTTAGGGAAAGGAACATTTGCCTATATGGGGGCAGTTCAGTGGAACAAGTTAGATCGTCATATTAAAGTCATTTCCAGCCTGAACTCTTTTAAAAAGAGCATCAAGGTCTGGTTTCTAGAGAGGGTTGCGGAATAGATTAAAGGGCAAGTTACTATTTTTATTTATTTAAGAAAAATGGTTTTATGTTATGTCATTGAGTATTTTGTCTTGTCTTGATGTGTGTTGAGGACCAAAATGGAAATAAGTCTTGGACTTTATTGTGTTTTTATCCTCGATTGTATTTGATGTCCTTTTATTATGTGTAAGGCACTCTCTTACAATTAAATAAATCAAATCAAATCAAAATCACACGAAGTTAAACAGGGCAAACACACCACCAAATAGACCACTGTAGATAGTTTAAACACTCAAAATGATTCAGCTAGCCGACAGGTCACCCGCTAGCATGTTCGGACATTGCATTTCATTGTAAGCATAGCAAGGCAGCTAGGCTACATAGCCAGGTTACCAGAGCATTTATGAGCTAACATTTTACCGATGGTTTGCTGCTGTGCATTTTTACCGCTCTGTCTTCTGACAGCCCGGGACATTTAAAAAAATGTTGCAGTCTTGCGTGTTGTTTTCGCGACCACACCCCCGAGGCAAACTTTCGCTGGCCGAAATTCGCGAGGTGTTTCTCTGTGCGGAACCCTACCGTAATCCTAGTGCCTTGAAGGCAGCGCTGCCTGGAAGGAGACGTTGGGGGCTTAAAACACTGATAAACCTTATTAAGAGTCTGTTTGAACTGTTCATATCACTCAGCGTTTACTGCCAGAGCATCAGCCAGGCCAAGCACAACTACACTGATGTTCACTGTCAAACACAGTTACACATGGATTTCCATACAGGCAGGAACACTATGGAGCTAAATCGGGGCCAAATGTTTTGTTCATTCGAAAAAAATATATATAGTTGAAAAAATAAAGCTTGAAATTGAAAATTTAAGTTTTGGTCAAAACTTGGAAAAAATAAAACCATGTATTTGAACTAAAAATAAGTGTACCAATTTTTCTTTCAGTTTGAATAAAATATAGATTCAATTCTGGAATTATTTTGAATAAATTATAAATTTTCATTTTTCACTTTTATATTTGTTTTCAGTTCCACATTTCATGTTTTCAGATTCAAAAGTTATTTTTTTTTACGGCTTCAAATCTTTTTTTTTCGGTTTCAGATCTGTTTTTCACTTTCAGATATTTTTTTTTTCGGTTTGAGACTTTTGGCCCTGATTTGGCGTGGGGGCGTGGCTTCAACTCAGAGGGGCGTGGCATTATGAGTGACAGCCTATCAAAGAAGGCAGAAGACTCCTCTGTCATGTTGACTTCAGGAAATGGTGTTACTGTGAGAACTATGACTGAATGCTTTCTATCCACTATATACATGTGATGTTTACTTAAACTGATGCCAGTGACAAAGTTCCATTTAAAAAAATGTTTTGGACAACAAATGGTACCAATTACATTATAAGAGCAATAAACTGTGCCAGATTGTGCAGTTCAGCAGGAACAATGACTTCTCCCACTTCTATGTATGACTTATAGCACCACAGTATTCACTGGCACCAGCCCACAGGTAGGACATGTGAAAGATATTAGCATTTTTGAATAGATACTGCGACGTTATCCCCTCAGTGGCATTTTTTTTTTTGTGATTAACACATAAAAGGAAAATAGGTGGACAGCTGGACAAAGCTGGCAATCAAGCATCGCTAGCACTAAAGTTAGCATTAACTAACGTTAGCTTCACACTAGCTGGTGTTTTTACACTAATTTCAGTGTCCAGCTCAGTTTTTTTTTTTTACTTTAACGTGTATTGGTCTTTGTTAACCTCGGTTTGTCAGAATGACCATAACTTGACACTGGCTGCAGTGAAGAAGGTCTCCTTTTATAGAGTAGACAAATATGACTTTACATTAATGCTCTGGCCTGATAAATTACGTTTTACACTATAACGTTACATGTAACAGCATGACAGTTATGCCTTACAAAATATGCCAAGTGGGCAAACTTTGAAGGCTTCTACCACAGCCAAAACCACAACTTAAGTATCAGAATACACTAACTTGTCTTTTTGTATTTGTATGTCTTACGGTCTGTTTTCTGGACCGTGTGTGTCCGTAATAAAAGCTTTGATTGATTGATTGATTAACAAAGCGGACCAGGACAAGTTATGTTGTTTAAACTAACCATGAAAAGGTAACACTTGCAATGTTAGTTATCTATAATGTTTTACATTTATAAGGCTGTACGGCTGCAGGCAGCCACTGTCGAGTTATGGTCATTCTGACAAACAGAGGTTAACAAAGACCACTACACGTTAAAGTCAAAAAACTTGAGCTGGACACTAAAATTGGTGTAAAAACACCAGCTAGTGTGAAGCTAACGTTAGTTAATGCTAACTTTTGTGCTAGCGATGCTTCATTTCCAGCTGTCCACCTATTTTCCCTTTATGTGTTAATGAAAAAAAAAAAATGCCACTGCGGGATAATGTCCCAAAGTATCTATTCAAAAAGGCTAATATCTTTCACATGTCTTACCTGTGGGCTGCGCCAGCAGGTTGCCTTGGCGGAGCGGACGCTATGCTGACTGCCGAGTGAATACTGTGGTGCTACATTCAATGTCATACATGGAAGTGGGAGAAGTCATTGTTCCTGCCGAACTGCACAATCAGTTTATTGCCCTTATAGTGTAATTGGTACCATGTGTTGTCCAATACAATTTTTTAAATGGAACTTTGTCACTTGCATCAGTTTATTAAGTAAACATCACATGTATATAGTGGATAGAAAGCATTCAGTCATAGTTCTCACAGTAACACCATTTCCTGAAGTCAACATGACAGAGGAGTCTTCTGCCTTCGTTGTTAGGCTGTCACTCATAATACCACGCCCCTCTGAGTTGAAGCCACGCCCCCCACGCAAAATCAGGGCCAAAAGTCTGAAACCGAAAAAAAAATTATCTGAAAGTGAAAAACAGATCTGAAAACGAAAAAAAAAAGATTTGAAACCGAAAAAAAAGATTTGAAGGCGTAAAAAAAATAAGTTTTGAATCTGAAAACATGAAATGTGGAACTGAAAACAAATATTAAAGTGAAAAATGAAAATTTATAATTTATTCAAAATAATTCCAGAATTTAATCTATATTTTATTCAAACTGAAAGAAAAATTGGTACACTTATTTTAAGTTTGAATACATGGTTTTATTTTTTCCAAGTTTTGACCAAAACTTAAATTTTCAATTTCAAGCTTTATTTTTTCAACTATATATATTTTTTTCAAATGAACAAAACATTTGGCCCTGATTTAGCTCCATAGCACACAGTGCTCACTTGGAGACTGTGATCAAAGGGAATGGGAAACGAGCACAAGCAAATGTCTATTTTGGGTCAAAAAATAAGCACTTTGCTCCAAAGACTTATACAAATATTATCACAAAGGCCTACATTTATACAAATACGAATATGAAAAACTTTATTGTCTACAAGGTGTGAAACTTTTCTTCGGTTTCACTAAGAATACAAGAGAGACAGGACATTACAACAGTACATAGCCCAGATGGCAAGACGTGCCAAACGGACAATACATTTCATAAAAAGTGAGTTTCAATATGAGAAGGATTCATGTCACATCTTCTGAACATGCTGTGAATATTGAGGGGGGGGGAGGGGGGGGGGGGGGGTGGCGTGAGAACTTTGTGACCTTACTGACGCTGACCAGCAGGGGCCAGTAGAGCGCTGTAGTCTGATTACATATGCAGCTGATGAAGCTGAAAGGAAGAGATGTGAAAGCAAACAGACGTTCAATCAACGCACACACACACACACACACACACACACACACACACACACACACACACAGGCCAGCCTGTCCATCAGACACATCCTCGACAGAGTAATGATGTCACACCGCGGGTTTGCTGCTCTGTCTGCATTTAACAGCCACCTGATGTAACGGTGTGCTTTCGTGTCAAACGCACGCACGCACGCGCACACACACACATGCACGCACACACACACACACACACACACACACACACACACGTAGGTCTTTGATCCTCTCTCACACTCATGTCCGTCTCTCTCTCAGATGAACATACAGACATTTTTCACTATCACGCACGCATGCGCGCGCGCGCACACACACTGACACACACACATACACACTTTGGTATCTCGTCTCTGTCTCTCTCTCAGACGAACATACAGACATGTTTCACTATCTCTGACATATGTACACACACACACACACACACACACACACACCCCTTTAGTTTCCATTTTTGGGGTCAGTATCATTGCTTAGCCTATGCTGAGTCTTAACACTGGTGCTGTATGGAGAATTATTACATATTTGTTGGATCTAACTAAATATGTCCTTTTTTCTCTACTTAATCATACCAGATAAACCTCACTCATCAGTAGACTACCTCATCTTCATCAAATTCCTCACTGTAGGGCTGGGTTAAATTCTACACTTTTCGTTGACTGTCATGTTAGTCATGTTAAGTACAAAATTACTTTAACAAACTTTTGGCGGTCAATTCTTAATGTAAACATGAACCTGGTGCATTATATATATATATATATATATATATATATATATATATATATATATATATATATATATATATATATATATATATATATATATTTGAGGGTTGCTTCTTGTTTTATTAATTACCATACGTTCTCTAAGAATCTCTTTTATATCCAAGCAAAATTGGTATTGGAACTGAAATTTCCCTAACCCCTAATTTATAATTGAATTGAAAATGTTCCATGTTTTGATTCGGGAAATCATTGGTGATACCCAGCCCTGTCACATTCTCTTCTCTTAAGTACTTTCTTTATATATAAGTTTAATATCCTCTTTGTTCCCACATCTTTTATTCTTTTCATTACTTTCAATCACTGTGTGATTTCCGTATAATGATCAAATTAGCATTGTTGCTATCATTACTCTCACTACTCTTTAGATCCTCTCGCTCCTGAAACCCATACTCTATTCTCTCTACAGCCGGCTATGTTTTGTATGTTGATCTGTACAGTCAAGGTCATACTGTTTCCCTTGTTTGCCATGGGCACCAGATGGCACATCCACAGGAGTTGGCCTGCCCACGGGGCCTCCATCCCCCCATTGTACAGCACCGATGCCCACCCCAAGACCCACCCTGCTTCACCACGCCACTGCACTTTATACAGGGCTGTTCCTGAGACATAATAAAATTCAGACATGCATTTAACATTTTAGCCATCTAGATATTGCTCATATTTACAAGTAAATTACAATAACATCAAAACAGCTGAATAAATTGCCATGAGTCATTCCTTTGAAAACATCACAGTAGGGCCTTGTCATGTTTTTATCTCTGTTTTTTTACACTTTCACCCATTTTACTTTCAAAACTGTTCGAAATGTCCAGTGTAATGTATGGAATATGTGCCGATAATGGCACAGTGTCAATGCATTGAGCACTTAAAAAGCACATTAAAATGTACGGCATTTTTAGTATGATGCCATAACTACGATGTGGGACCTTGGCTTTGGATGTATTTCTATCATCCAAGAATTTCACACATAATGTTTTACATCTCTAATTTGATTGTTTTATCCTAAAAGATAAAAGGTAAATATGCCCAAAACACACTTCTCTTATAAACCTTAATATCTCTTTATGGAAAATTAACATTAAAAAAGTTGCGGCCAACACACACATTATACTTAGCAAAGTAAAATATTAAAACTAACATTTTGTGGTGGGGGTTAATATTTACGTGGAATATTAAGAGCATTTTGGAGATTTTCTGACTGACTTTAATATAGTCTGATATTTAGATGCAGACGATGATTCAGTGCATCATGAGGAAGGGATGGTGCAACATAAGATGTTTTTTTCATGACAAATACCAGAGTTAGTCTGCAAAAAACTGAATTTCAGAGCACCACTATTGTTGGTTTACAAAGCAGTAAATGGTTACGGCCCAAATACATTTTCTGATCTGCTGCTATACATTATGAACCACCCAGACCCAGACGCGTAGTCAGTAATGGGCTAGGGCGGCACTGGCCCGCCCACTTTACTCACTGGCCCATCCAGCCAAGTTTGATCAAACTAATAAGTTTTGTGTGTAAGAAAATAAACAGTAGCAGCGTCCTACTACGTCCTACTACGCCCTGCTGCATCCTGCTACGTCCTGCTACGTCCTACTACGCCCTGCTGCATCCTGCTACACCCTGCTACGTCCTGCTACGTCCTACTACGCCCTGCTGCATCCTGCTACACCCTGCTACGTCCTGCTACGTCCTACTACGCCCTGCTGCATCCTGCTACGCCCTGCTACGTCCTGCTACGTCCTACTACGCCCTGCTACGTCCTGCTGCGTCCTACTACGCACTGCTGCATCCTGCTACGTCCTGCTACGTCCTACTACGCCCTGCTGCATCCTGCTACGCCCTGCTACGCCCTGCAGTGCCCTGTTATGCCATGAACTACTACAACTACTATTTCTAGTCACTGATCCATTATTTTTATTGTGACTATTATTGCCACTGTTCATCACACCCCCATTCAGCAAATGCGCTGCAAATACACACAACACAACCAAATATATAAATATATTTGAAAAATATAAATATAAATCAGTGGAATACTCTTCTTACAGAAATAATTTCATGCACTAACTTCCACTCATTCTCACGCTTGGCTAAGCATTGGTTAACTAATCAGACTTGCTCTCACTGGTAAATTGATGTGTAACATTAATGTCAGTGTTTGGGGTGGAATAAGGGGACAATAATGATTTTAGATCTTTATGACTTTATGTATCTGTATTATATGTAATATATATATATGTACTGTAAATACTTTGTATTTTAATGCGTCATCTACCTGCCCAGGGACTACGGGCGGAAATTAGCAATTTGCTACAACCAGGCAAGACATCTATTAATGTTCTTTGTGCACTGTCCCTGTTCAAATAAATAAATTACAATTACAATTATACACAAACGTGCTGCAAAGACATAGCCTGGTGAGACCGTCCTGATCTCGCGAGCTCCAGTTTTCCACTCGCAGATCAGTCTGGCATCTTGAGGTAGAGAAAATTTGGAGGCGTTAGCCAAACGACCGGGCCAATCAGCGTTGGTTTTGAGGTGGGTTAGGTGGTGATAGACAGATGGTTTATCCAATCAGCTAACCAGTATTTTCAGACAGCGGTAGCCCTAATTATGTTAGCTGCTCGCTAATGCTTTTTTCTCTTGGATCCTTCTTTTGGAATATGGAGCGGGAACCTGAAATGGTTCCTTTTATTCCTAAATTCTCGTTACACAAACGGCAAATATCCTTTACCGACATGTTGCCTGCTTGCTGAGCTAACGAGCTATGCTTTGCCTGCAGCAGCAGGGGCGGGCTTGTGGTTGTATTTTCATACGCTTCGTGGATCTGATTGGTTGATTTGGCCCGTCTATCACCAACATAGGTGATAGACAGATGGTTTATCCAATCAGCTAACCAGTATTTTCGCCCCTATCCAAAAGTTCTCCAACGGAAAGTTCCCAGATGGATATGCCGAGCAAATGCGAAGCAATCCATCCAACAGAGTCAGGTTAACAAATACACACAACACAACCAAATGTGTTGAAACTGTTGAAAAATTTAGGAAGCCCCCCACCAAACGTAATTTGTTGCTATGGTTACAACAGGAAGACTCTATGGGCTGTCTTCAGCAGCCAGACCTCTCAGGTGGTCTGGGACAGGTCTTCTTTCTGTCCCCAGAGTCACAACTAAACATGAAGGAGCAGCGTTCAGTTTTTATGCACCACATATCTGGAATAAACGCCCCAAAAAAACTGCAAGTCCGCTGCAACTCTCAGTTCTTCTAAATCAAGACTAAAGACTTTTCTTTTTGATGCCGCCTTTACTAAATTAATTTTTCATTTCTTACACTGCACTGTAACTTTTATTCTTGTATTTCATACCTGCCTTTTTCTATTTCTTACATCACCTTTAACAAATGTTTTGTAAATGCTCTTTAATGTTTAATGTAAAGCACTTTGAATTGACTTGATGCTGAAATGTGCTATAGCCTACACATAAAGCTGCCTTGTTACAGGATAGTATAAACTGTGAAGATTACTACTAAAACACCTTCTTACCTCCTTCCCTCCAGACGATAGTACTCACTAAGAGACATGTACCTCCCTTTGTTACACACAGATCTTTGGAAAAAACTGTTCTTGGAAATTATACCAATTAAGGACAGAAAAACTGTTCTGGGAAATTATACAATGACTTTAAAGTATGCTACATAAGGACTGATTTGTCCAGGTCACCATGCACTGTTAGCTAATGGGACATTCTTTTTTATTCTCAATATGCTCTGACCCATGTTGGAAAGTGCTAAAGAATTTTGGCTCAGCAAATGGCTCATGCAACAGTTCAGATAAAGACTTTCATGCGGAGAATGGGGGATTAAAGAACATTCATACTAAAGCATTGGCCTTACTATTTATAATATGGCCTTTTACATTAAAGGTGCAGTAGGTAAGACTTATAAAACTAACTTTCTGTCATATTTGCTGAAACTGACCTTATGTTCCAGTAGAACTACATGAAGAATGTTATAAAAAAAAACAGCTCCTCTGGCACCACTTACAGCCTGTAGTGTGATTTGCAAAAATCCACAGCTCCCTGTTCAGATGCACCAATCATGGCCAGGGGGGGTGTCTAACTGCATGTCATTTAGACATTCATTCTCCCTTGTGAGGGGAGGGGCTTAGGAGACCATTTTGGGCTTTAGCAGAAAGGGGGGGAGGGACTGAGAAGTTGTTGATGTTCAAATTCTTTGGCTAAGTCTTGGATCTTCACAATCCTACCTACAGCATCTTTAACTCCCCCCATCGAGACTTCAGTATGATTATGATATTTTTGAGAAAGAAGTACAAAAATATAAAGACATAATCATGAATTAAAATTGATATATTAAAAAAAATCCTATTTCAATAGATTTCAATTACCAATCTCCATGTCTGTCGTGTCTGGTACCACTGATATCTTACAAATAAGGTCTAAATCCAGAACGTTCAACCTTTTACCCTGAATGATGAAAAATTGTAAAATGTACCATTTTCCAGTGAAGTTCCCTAAAATCACACACAATCCTCTCCTTCATCCTTGGTGGTATTCAGTATCGTATAAACTTTATTTGATTATAGGTTTTATTTAATGAGAACTTTGTAGAAAGTCACATTGATGTTTTTCTAATGCAGTTTTTCAAAACCTTTATTACCAAAACACAAGGTCCCATTCATTCCTGATAGCTTAGCAACAAATCTTTAACAATCTATTTGTTTAAAGTTTAAAATGTGTCTGAGGGCAGCATGTCATGAACTGTTTTGTAATGAAAGCTGGCATCAAATGTCCCATCACATTCCTAATCTTGTTTAGCCTACTTAGCCTATTCCTGTATCGTGATATAGTTTCTGATTGAATTTTAGACAATTGTATTTAGCCAAAGTTCTCAACAGCTTCTCTTAACAAACTTGGTTGGCTTCTTTGGTTAAAAAAGGCATAAGTAAGGTATCAAAATCATGTATCATATCGGCACCAGTTTTGAAAAATGACATATAGCGTCGAGGACAACCCTCCTGTTGTCCTCGGGTCAAATTTGACCCATTCTTTAAGTTGTTTTTATATCAGAAATATGGGTTTCTTTCAACCAAATTGCCTAAAAATAACATGGATGGTTCCACACAACATTCTTTAGGTGTTTTATTCAATTTCATGTTTTTTTCATGGAGAGGCCATGTGCCTACTGCTGTCGTGGCTTCAAAGTAGAATCCCATAATGAGTGCTCAGCTCCGCCAAATGATCGCCTCCATTTATGACCGCTGCAGCAGCAGCTGTGAACACGCCAGCAAGCTCCACCGTCACTTGTTTTCGTCCCCGTGGTGTCTATTTCAACTTCCATCCTTAACCTCCCTTTAGATCAATGGTCTTCAACAGGGGGTCTGGGACCCCAAGGGGGTACTCAGAGTCACTGCAGGGCGGCCTCCAAATTATTGTCAAGTTTTTTTCCAACATATTATTAGCAAATATAAATCCCTATTGATGATAGGCTTACTGGCATATGTAGGTAAGTTAGTTACTAAAATAGCCAACCACAGATACAGTTAATCCTAAAGATTGATATAGATGATATATAAAATCATGCCAACAATTATTATTTTGATAGCTTAGTATTCTAGGCAAAAAAAAAGAAGGTATAATGGCTTTAGGCCACCCTTAACCTTAGATTAACAACATTGAAGACCCCTACTTTAGATATATAGACAGCCAGAGATGACAATAAATTACAGAGCAGATGAGTGCAGACTGTTAAATGTCAAAAGAGAGAGGGGAGGGGGGGTAAGAGAGGAAGGGAAGAAGAGAGGAGAAAGAGAAGGTAGAAGAACGAATGGTGAGAGGATAAAGTTTCTGTCTGTCTGTGTGTGTGTGTGTGTGTGTGTGTGTGTGTGTGTGTGTGTGTGTGTGTGTGTTGGAGTGGCTGACATTTTGAGCTGGGACCAGATTGGTGTTTGGAGCTCAGTCCCTCCGCTCCAGGCTCTCTGTCAGCTCATTTACAGCACTGAGAGACCAGAGAAAGAGAGGGCGAGGAAGCTGAGAGAAAGAGAGTAAAAGGTTAGAGTAGGAGGAGAGCATTTCTGTGGAACGATGGAGACAGCCAGAAAGTTTAGTTTATTTCAGTTACTTCTTAAAAACAGAATTGAGAAAGAAGATGTTGAAAGCGTAGAAAAGGGGTTCATCTTATAAAAAAAAAAGACAAGATTACGAAATGTATCTTCCTCAAGCGAAAAACATAAACATGAAAGACAGGTTTTGGATAAAGATGACAGATCGCCTTGGAACTGGAGTCTCTCACTGAGAATAAAAGGAAGCACTGGCCTTTTCAGTATGAAAATGAGCAAGCTGCACAGGCAAACAAACTCCACGTGTTGTTGGTCCAAAATGGCAACGAGAAGTAACTGCTCGAGTTCTGTGGAATCCACTAATGTGCAATCAGTAAACTGGCCACGGCATGCTCATGCTTGGTCCAGCTGTTCTGTGATCAGTTAGGCTAAATACTACCAAAGTGTTGGGAGAGGCAATGATCTCACATTGGCTTTGGAAGACAGTTTATATTTGATCTGTGGTCAAATAATGGCAACATTTAAAAAAAAAAAGACCAAATCGATCAAATCAGTTGTTTGGTAGACACATTTTTAATGAATGATTGCAGTGAGCACTAACCTCTGTCGAAAACATTGAGATCCATGTGACTGCTTACCAATAAAAGGCACAACCATATTTATTACCAGTTGAATGTTTTAATGTATGAATCATTCATGTGTAGGGAGGCAATCTGAATACCTCTAACAATAAAAAATGAGAGTGGTGTAGTAATGACTGAAGGAAAATACTTTAAATGGATCTCAGTGTAAATTCTTGCAGGAAGACTTCTAAACTTAATCACATTTCTCTCTCTTCTAAAACTGAACAGCTGTTAGTGCCGTTCATTTTTATTGTAACCAATCAGAAGCAGCCTTGAATTTCACGAGCCAATCACAGCATGACATCCGTGTTTTAAACCTGTCTCTCTCTGCTGCTCAGTTGTCATTTCAGGCTAAGACCACAACCCTCCTCCTCCTCCTCCCCTCGCTCCTCCGGTCTTCATCATGCTCGGCTCCTGGTTCCCCCTCTGGCGAGCACTGCCGTCGGCTCCTCGGTTCGGTCTTTGGGCTCCTCACACCACCATCAGCGTCTAGACTCACTGGGAGATCATCTTCTGGCTTTCTACCCCTCTAAAAAATATAATTTCATAACGATGGAGTCCAATCTCCAAAGACTGTACATGACATATCATACGTACAATAAAAACGAAGTCTCTCCTGATTGAAATGGCTATTGCTAAAAAAAAAAAGGGCAACCAAAAGCAGTATCAATGGGTATCATATGGGATTCAATTGATAACCATTCCAAGGATTATTAACTGTAATGTAATGTCCATGTTTGAGGTTTTTGCCACCAATCTTATTGGTTAGTAACAACTGATTTTGTTATCTGCCCTAAAATTGCGACCCCTGTCTTTGTAGAAGGCTTATTTATAGAAAAATCACATTTTCAACCAAAAGTGAAGTTGGTGCCAATAATCTGCCATGTACGTATGCTGCTGCAGCCTCAGCACAGGGCCGTCAGGGCAAAGTCTGCCTTTACAGCGGAGCAGAAAGGCAGGAAGATAAGCCGGTGCACACGAGGCTCTTCGGCCTTGTTTTGTGCACACTGTCAGCTGTCAAGATGTCTCAGCAAATCTGGCCAAAGCCCGGAGCACTCATTATAATTGGCCATTAAAGTATCATCACAGGCACAAAGGAGCATAAGTCTCCTTGCTTGCCGATAGAGAGATACACGCTGTACAATGGAAGTTTTTTTTTTTGGGAGAGCTCTGAGGCCCGTAGCTTTCCTGGAGCTCCAGGGTGACGAGGCAGCTCTCTCTGCCATCGCAGCCCAGTCAGGGGCCACTAATCTGGGCTACACAGCCAGGGAGCAGGCCTTGGGAGTAGCTCCAACTCCTCCAAATAGGACAAAGAAGGGCATTATGTGTGCATACTAATGCAGCTAGTCGGCTTTTTTTTTAACCAACAAATTGCATGTGTAATGATGTGCCAACACGTAGATGTTTGGCTGTCAACTCACATGTGTACTGTATAATGTGTGTGTTAACAGATGTTCAATGACACAAGCAAGTATGCGCGCACGCACACACACACACACACACACACACAAACAAACACAGAAGTGCTGAGCTATTGGCTGGCTGTCAATATAAATGCAGTGCTGCTGAGTGCAGAGCAACCACTTGGCCCGCCGGCATTACAGCAAAGCACCATTTAACCGTGTGTGTGTTTAAGTGTGTGGGAGAGTGTCTGTGTGTGTGAGAGCGTGCACGTACACGTTGCGTGTGCATGTGTCCAGGTAGGCCAAGTCTGTAGGTGTTGATGAGTCTGCAGTTGGAAGGACTTTGTGGAGTATCTGTGTGGGCAAAATTTGGTGTTCATTTAAGCATCACAATTTGTTGAGTGTGTCTTGTTTATCTATCTATCTATCTATCTATCTATCTATCTATCTATCTATCTATCTATCTATCTATCTATCTATCTATCTATCTATCTATCGATCTATCTATCGATCTATCTATCTATCTATCTATCTATCTATCTATATACCGACCATAACAAAAATGATAAGATGCCACATGGAGAGAAGCGCTCATTGATAAAAACTACAACAATAGACACAGGATATAAATACATAAAAGGATCACTCCATCAGAGAAATGATCTGCCTCGCTGATACATTATCACATTATCATAACAGCTAAACAGCAACAACTGAGCTCTGAAGCAGCAAAGCACTCTCTTATCAGACCTCTTGCTAACTTTGAAAGGCTGTGCAGTTTCCCCAAAGGAATCTGCAGCAAATCTCTGTCATAAATCTTTGAGTGCGCACACACACACACACACACACACACACACATACAGACATGAATATCTTGCAGCCTATCTTAAGGCTCAAAACTCATAAATGTGTGATGTATTCTCAGTCAATTTTTGAAACCTTTATTTCCCAACCCACATGTACTCTATGCGAACCTTTCTGCCTCACACACCCCCACATCCATGGGCCAGCACGACTGCAATCATCTATCAAGTTTCTCCACTGCTCAAGAGCACCCCGTCACTATTCAGAGAGCAAGGCGAAATGTCAACGAGTCAGACTTTATTAGGACTTTCTTTTCCACATTTCACAAACCGGAGGCTCATGTTTGTTTTGCCAAGTTACACTAAAGTCTCTTTAAAGGGTCAGTTCACCCAAATTATGACCAAGCCACTTTTTTTTCGGACGGTTTTTAAAATGGATTCTTTTCCCCAGAATCACTATTTTTTTATTTATTTTTTTAGCAGGGATTCATCCTCAATGTTTTCTGATATACGGTACCGCCAAAGACGACCACATCATATGTTTCCAGCAAAACATAGCGAAAGCAGAAATTCAGAAAGTACATAAAAAAATAAAAAAAATAAATGTAATGTCTCATGATATATTGTCTCTAGAAGTGCATTATTCAACTTTTTTTATTAAAAAAGGTAAGAAAATCCCAATACTCAGTACTATTGAATCGCAATACTAGTAGAACCACAATAAATGAAAATCGCAACACAAATCAAATTGGCGCTCATGTATTGTGAAAGAATTTAATCAGGACAAAAGCATATCGTCCGAGCCCTATACTGCTGGATGTAAGAGGTAAAAATATTTTTGCAATTTGGGTGAAAAGCCTCTTGAAGAAGTTGACCTGTAGATGATATTGCCCATATGAAAGGACCAATACTAATAAACCTCAGATACTGGCTTGTCATTGTTATGCCATACCAATATATTGGAGATGAAAATACAAACTCAGCTGCACAGGAGTCATTTTGTAAAATCTGATTTGATTCCTGCCTTGTTCTATAAAGTTTTATTGTGAGGTCTCTATGGTTTCTGAGGGACTGTTCTACCCAAAATAACATTTCTGGCAATAACATAAACAATCTGAAATGACGGTCAATTTAAAGACATTTAATTTCATCTTCAGTAAGTGTGTTTCCATCCACCTGAGCTGAAACTTTGGGAGAACTATTATTATTATTATTGTTATTATTATAACCTCTATTTATTCAGGGATGGGCCATTGAGAGCAAGCTCTCTTTTCCAATGACGCCCTCGAGACTCAATACGTGAACGAAATGCACATTTCTATCATGTTTTCTACATGGCTTTCTACTGTTTAACGTTTGACAGGCACTCTTTTAATCACGACATTTTGTGGCACCTTCATCTTTTGCAATAGTTCAATAGCAGTAGGAGAATTAGAGCCACCAATTTGTCTACTCTAACCTGCTATTTCCACTTATCTTTGATCTACTTATTGATGTGCTGTGTATATTTATGTTTCGTTTATGCTTTTGTTTCTTCTGTTAAAGCACTTTGTAAGCTGTGTTTTTTAAAGGTGCAATACAATTAAAGTTATTATTATGATTATGATGATGATGATTATGATGATGATGATTATTATTATTATTATTATTATTATCTTGAGGCACCCAAAAACACATTAATTAGCATTTCCTATTGCCAATTTTCTGAAAATTTGGGCGAGATTGGGATGGAAACTTCTCCCTTCTGTGTTTTAAACATGATTGATCTCTACAAACAGGACCAGTAACCTACTTCCTGCAACGTTCTATTCTTGAGCTGACATTCCTACGTATTTTGCCTGCATTAAATTACAAAAACCCTTTAATTTATAACTGAGTAGTAATTTTCAGATGATCCAAACCGAGGACCCCATGTGGTGATTACACAGAGGACAAGAACAGAGGCATCATCTGCCTTCAAGTCTTATGGGACGACAGCTCTAAGCCACCAGTGTGTTGTCTCTTCTGCAGCGAAGAGTCCTCCCCTGTTGCAGGAAAATGCAACTGATGGGCTCCGGAGGAACATACAGACAGATGGGCAAAGAACAGTCTGATACACACACACACACACACACACACACACACACACGCACACACACACCATCAGGGCCTGTAGAGCACCACAGAGCTGCATGAGTCTTACATTTAATTATTCACCTAATGGTCTCACTGTAGTGACATAGGAGAAGGTAGAAGGGGGGAGAGAGAGAGAGAGAGAGAGAGAGAGAGAGAGAGAGAGAGAGAGAGTTTTTGTGTAGATATATTTAAAGAACTCAGCTTCAGCCATGAATATTTTGTGTGTTTTACAAACCTGCACATAATGCAGGCTATGGGCCAAATCATAGATGATAATATGTATGGAATCAAATGTAAAGCACACCATAAACCATGTTACATAAGAAATCAAAGTAATGAAAACTAGTTCATAATACTAAACACCATCTTTGTAAGGCTTCATGCAATTAAAAAAGTGATAAAAGATATACAGTGGTTAATAGGCTACAATTAAAAAAATGAACGTTTAAAATAGCATACAGTACAGGCCAAAAGTTTGGACACACCTTCTCATTCAATGTGTTTCTTTATTTATTTTTATGACTATTTACATTGTAGATTCTCACTGAAGGCGCCAAAACTGTGAATGAACACGTGTGGAATTATGTACTTAACAAAAAAGTGTGAAATAACTGAAAACATCAAAGTAGCCACCCTTTGCTTTTTTATTAATAAGGGAAAAACTTCCACTAATTAACCCTGACAAAGCACACCTGTGAAGTGAAAACCATTTCAGGTGACTACCTCATGAAGCTCATTGAGAGAACACCAAGGGTTTGCAGAGTTATCAAAAAATTCTAAGGGTGGCTACTTTGAAGAATCTAAAATATAAGACATGTTTTCAGTTATTTCACACTTTTTTGTTAAGTACATAATTGTGTTAATTCATAGTTTTGATGGATTCAGGGACAATCTACAATGTAAATAGTCATGAAAATAAAGAAACACATTGAATGAGAAGGTGTGTCCAAACTTTTGGCCTGTACTGTATATGACTATTAACTTATAAGTAGGCTATTTATTTTGATTTATTAATTACACTTTGACAAACTAATAACAGACATATGTTTTCATTTCTTCTGTATATGGAAGTAGGCCGTTGTGGAATGACAAAGTGAATACTGAATATCCAGTGGGTAATTGTATGAGACACTTGTCTTGTTTTCCACAACATATATGCTACCAAAACTACCCTGTGTCTGTTCATTGCTGCAATGTGTTGCCTACGTGTGCATCACGCACTACTGATGTTTGTGATAGTTTTCACTGAAAAATCATCAGTGAATCAGTGAAATTGATACATTTTCCATGGCAAAGAAACTGTGAGACACAGAACAGCTAGCTGTCTTACCCTAAAACAAAACGGACAGCGGTCCCAACAGGCCCGGTTCCATTTTCTTAACTTGAGCAATGCAAACGGCCGAGCCTCCAGGTATTTGCACCTACAGATGGGGGCCATGGAGCAGAAACATTTTTCAAATTGAAGAGGTCAGCTGCCTCAGCCTGGCAACCTTCAACAGTAAAAGGGGGGACTATGGTAAGACAGTAGAAAATACAAATTGATGTGGTGTTAATTATCTTGAAAGGTTATCAGGGTAGCCAACTAACTATACTTTACATAAACAGCTGAAGACCAGAAAGTGCTACTAGCTAGCTAACCTAAGATGTATACCTAGTTTTATCCTGCATGCATTTGTTAAGCTATTAGCAAACGTTAGATAGCCTAACGTTTAATTGGCATTAACATATACAGTAGTTAATGTTACTTAACTGTTTTTAAGTAACGTTACTAGCACATGGATTTTCTGGCTCTCCACTATAGTTGTCTTCACGGGGTAGTGTTGGTTTAACGTTAGTCTAAAACTCAATTCATGAGTGTAACGTTAGTGCTACTAGCTAGTTGTAAAATAAGGTTTTGTTTATGCTTAAGTATGCTAAACAGCTTGCATTAATGTTAGCTAAGTTATAGGGCCAATAAATGAATGCATATATATGGAAGTATAGGCATTGTTAGACCAATATTTGTATATCAATATTTTTGTTAATTAGTCATGTGGATATCATATACTACAGTGTATCTAGTTAACATTTTGCTGCAGATAACGTTGTAAGCATACAGAGATAGCAGAAGGCTCCAGAGGGTAAACTTGTCCCCTGTTGCTAACATCTTTGGCAGCTGTCTCAGTTGCCAAAAGCTTACATGCAGATATGGTGTGGCTGTTTAATTTCTATCATGCACTAACACTTACCATGGTTGTTCTAACATCAAAATGAGACATTATTAACACTTCTTTTTCACAAGTCAAATATTGTTTGACTTGTGTTGGTTTAACTGTGCTTGCACAAATTATTTTTGGTTTGTATGCTTTTATGCCATGTCTGTCTAAACCAAAATCTACTGGTTTTGGGGTTAGGGTTAGGGTTATTACTGTGGTGCTTAAACCAAAATCCTCTTTTGTCGTCTCTCTAGATCTGCGTATCTCAGTGTATCTTTTTAAAATAACTATATCTTCTTCCTCACTATGCATATTTTGTGAGGATTAGATATTAGGGAGATGTAGGGCTGTGATGATGGAAAAAGGAGGAGGGAATGATGAGAAGAAGACATATCAGTTCCCTTAACTGATGAAGTCAGGATGTGGCCTAAACATATCAAAGTCTAAGATAATCAATAAGCATATCAAATTAAATCACACATCACCTATGGATGGCACTAAAAAAATATCAGACAATTTAGCCTGATCCATTTTGGGTTATGTAATTGAGGGTATTAGGCTAGTTAAATACTGTAAGGTGTGAATCATTTCGAATTATATGAAGAAGTTTAAGATCAGAGAACATTTTACTAACGTACCAACTTAAAATAACTCAAAGCTATTATTTTATCCATTTCTCTCTGGTTCCTTTTTCCTTTCCTGCTTATCTCTTGCTGCGTTCTGTCGTCCAACTAAAGTAAAAAAGACAGAGATAAAAGAAGTTAGGATGACTACTGAAACTACTCTCCACCATAATTTCGTGTAGCTTTGGTACTCCAACTATGTAACCATTACAAGAGACATTTTAGACTAAATATCTGTCTTGCTTCTCTGTGCCAGCCCGTGCATACTGTCTGGGGCTCTCCACTGTGGTTTGCATGCAGTATTCAAGGGTGATAGCTGACCTTTAATGCACTGATGTGTGTACATAAGCTTTTTGGGGGGAGGAGAGGGCTTAATTGTCTTTGTTGTGGTCATCGATTTTCAGTCAAAACTGCATTGGTAAAAGTATATTTTTTGACTGATCACTTCATATGAAACGGATCTCATTTGTTCTGCGTCAAGCAAAAAAGTTGTCAGTGTGGCTTGGAATACTAAAGCCCTAGGGTGATATGTTCAATGCCAAAAAGGTCACAGTATTAGGAAGTAACTTTTCAGCGTACCTGAGCCTGTCTGAGTTATTGCCATAAACTCCACCAGGATTGGGCATCGAGAACCAGTTCCAACTTGGTATCGTTTCAAAAATTACGATTCCAATGGAATCATATTGTTATTGGATTCGTTAAGAATTTTTTTTGAATCCGATCATCGGTTTCAAATTTAACGGCAACCGTACTTCCAGGCGCTTGTTGTTTTGCAGCCTTGAAGCACAGTAAGCAATGCTCTAAAGTGTGGCTTTATTTTACATTGAAAAAGCCCAGAAAACCTGTAAATCACCATTGAGTCAAAATAAGAATTTCCTCAAGCTCTTATATGTGAAATAAGCATGTGACCCGTTTTAACTCCACCCCTCAAAGAATCGGAATCGATAAGAACTGGAATGGAAAGGAAGAACTGGAATTGGAATCAGAATTGTTCAAATCAAACGATGCCCAACCCTACCCATGAGCAGTCTTTGACCCGTGCCTGTGTGTGACCTCATTCAAGTTTCTTTTTCTTTTGTTGTGACATGAATAGGCCCATTTGTTGAGGACACTGCACTTCCACACCAAGGTCACTCCAACTGATGCAGAACCAGAAGTGAGTTTAAATGGAGGAGGGACAGGCTCATCTGCAAAGCTCCCCCTGCAGAGGCTGTTCAATGGCCCATCATCAGGCTAGCCCCAACCAATATCTGTTAACATGGCATGTGTTGCACCCTCCCAGGTAAAAAAAAAAAAAAAGTGTCTCTGTTTCACAGGCTGGTGTTATCTATTTCAGTTTTTTTTTTTTTATAGAAAGAATCTGTTGTCTTAAATTGGCTGTACTTCATATTTAGAACATGAATATAGCAGTAAATTACTGTTTGCTATGTAAAAATATAGTGGAGTAGTGGCATCCTGAGCAGAAAATGAAGTTACACTCTCTGTGTGCGTTCACTGCGGTGTAATCTGAGCTTCTCTGTTCTTTGTTTCGATAGCCGGTCCGACCGGGCGTGCATGTTGGTGCATGTCAGTGCATTTGAGTGCCTCATGCGTCAGTATCTGACGCAGAAGCGTGTGACAAAGCGTCGGTATTTGACGAGTTGGGGTACGGTCTGTGAGAGCCGTGTGGAGTAGGGCTGCACAATATGAGGAAAATATGCGATAAGCGATAACGTTGTTGAATATCGCTAAAACGATATTAACTTGCGATAAATAAACTGATATTAAAGTGTACTCAGTTCTGCATTTCTGCTGCTTTCAATATTCTGCTAAAATAAAATATATGGGCAATATATCAATATTATATCGATATCGATATATGAGGCTTGATATCGTCTTAGATTTTGGATATTGTAATTTCCTGATATGACACAAGTGTTGTCTTTTTCCTGGTTTTAAAGGGTGCATTACAGTAGAGCAATGTAATTTTCTGAGCACACCAGACTGTTCTAGCTGTTCTATTATTTGCCATTACCCACACAGTCATTATATCCACATTACTGATGATTATTTAGCAAAAATCTCATCGTGTGCATATTTTGCAAAAGCACAAATTGTCAACCCTTCAATATCACCTTGATATTGAGGTATTTGGTCAACACTATCGTGATATTTGATTTTCTCCATATCGCCCAGCTCTAGTTGATATTGCGATGACGATTCAAAAAAAGATATATTGTGAAGCCCCAGTGTGTTGGCAATCCCAGACCACTTATGTTTACTTCTGAGTTAGAGATGGCCCGATACCATTTTTTGCTTCCTGATACCGATTCTGATACCTTAACTTGTGTATCGGCCGATACACAAGTTAAGGTCTCTATTCTGAATATCGAATACAGCCCCTTTAACAGTCCCTCTACACAAACAACATACTTAAGAGGAACACACAACAAAAGACGGCTCTTGTAAAACCTTGCATTCAGTGAATGCTTAGTTGAAGTGGCCTTTCACCGTTTTAAAGGGTGACCCAGAGCAGAACAAACCGCAGCGCATCCTTACTTTGATGAGGACTTGTCCTCAGGGGGCTTTTTTTTTTATGTGTGATCAGCACTTGACTGTTCGTGACTAGAATACTGTACATTACATTACATGTCATTTAGCTGATGCTTTTATCCAAAGCGACATTTAATGGCTATAGCCTATATGTCAGAGGTCGTACGCCTCTGGAGCAACTAGGGGTTAAGTGTCTCGCCCAGGGACACATTGGCTGATGTATTGCAGTGGGAATCAAACCCATATCTCCCACACCATAGGCATGTGTCATATCCACTGCGCCACCCCCATACACGTGTGTGTGTGTGTGTGTGTGTGTGTGTGTGTGTGTGTGTGTGTGCAGAGCAAATGTTAATCACTGTATTAATAATTAGGGGCTGGGCAATATATCAATATTATATCATGATATGAGAGTAGATTTCGTCTTTAATTTTGGATATCATATTATGACCGTATTGTCTTTTCCTGGTTTTAAAGGCTGCATTACAGTAAAGGGATGTCATTTACTGAACTTACTAGCTGTTGTATTATTTGCCTTTACCCACTTTGTCATTATATCGACATTACTGATGATTATTTCTCAAAAATCTTATTGTGTAAATATTTTGTGAAAGCACCAATGGTCAATGTCACAATATCGACATCGATGTGTTTGGTCAAAAATATTGTGATGTGTGATTTTCTCCACATGGCCCATCTTTATTAACAATTGTGTCATGGTATTGTGAAAGTAATGCAGTCTTGAGTCATGTCATGTCTATCGTTGTGCTTTATGCCAATGTGTTTCTCTTGACTTTTAAATATTACTATATTACTAAGCTTATAATTTAAGCTTGCATACATCTTCAAATCTTCAGCTCCAAATTAACTGGTTGGCTCTCAGCATTCCCCTTTATTTTTTTTTTTTTATATTTACTTCACTTTTGTCAGTAGCAAGTACCAGCAGCAATACGAGAGCTAGTAAATGTCAGTGTGGTATAGAAACAAAAAGTGGAACTTGATTTTCATGATGATACCTAAGTATGATATATGAATGCCCTGTTAAGACACCATCCATAATATTTATCATCTGCTCATGTTTATTTGTGCACGCCATATGTTCACTTTAGCATTGCTTAAACCAGTGTCATTTTATGTGTAAGCCAAAGCAACTATGATTTATAGTCCATTCAGAGAGGTTGTGTGCGTTTCTGCATGCTTTTCTGAGCCTGAATCGCTGCCCCTGTCTCCGATTTTTCTAGTTTTGTACTAACTGAGTACTGTTTTATTGAAACATGGATGAGATCAGTGCAGTCATACAGGTTGTTGTTCAGAAATATCAAGTATTAAATGGCATATTTCTATGATTAACATGAAAAAATGGCAAAAACAAAACTGCTCCAACTGATCCTCCGACCGAGAAATGTCACTAGAGCTGTCTGGTCAGAGCAAAGTTAACAATCCCTCCCAAACAGCAATCTGTTAACACGAGCAGAATGCTAGACCAAATAATGAAATTAAACAAAATGGCAAGTTCATTTTATTAGACCCCTTTTCTGCTCACTTCTGTAACAAATCAACATCAAACCCTTCATTTGCTTCTAAACTCCTGTTAAATAAAAGTAGCCTTTACTCAACTATCATTATTCTAGTGGCACTGAGATGTTTGGTTACATCTTCTTTCTGCATGATGTAACTTAGACCCTCACAGCCCTTGCTGTTTAGCTGATTCTACTATTGCTCTGCTTGTACAAAGTTTGCCCTGGACAAGCACGTGTGCAGAATGCTTAAAATAAAGATCCATCAGGATCGTCTGCCTTCTTCTTCTATTCCCTGTGGTCCATCACAGGTATTTATGAGGACCGGATGTAAAAAGAGACAAGTGGGCATTAAGTGGACGGTGGGAACGTGACAGTGGTGCACAACGAGCGCTTTGCCTTCTGGGTGGGATTGCTCAGCAGCATCTTGGAGGCTGCCTGACCTTCCTTGTTCTGTTTGCAGAGGACAAGGTGAAATCCAATAAGATTTTGATAAACCAAGCTGTCACCTCCGCTGTGTGCGTGGCTGTGTGTGAGATAAGGAGGGGTGGGGGGGGGGGGGATGACTTGGTGTGCCCGAGTGTGCTAGTGCTTTGCTGTACGTTAATCACATTTAATAGTGTTTTGGTAACCCCTTGTTTGGTCTTACAGGAAAAATGCAACCATAAAATCAAGTTCCAGATGGAGCCTGTGTTTCTGGATATTGTCTAAATTTGAACTTCTGTATAATAAAATCCAAAGGGCAATGTGTTACTTTTATTTAACATTTCAAAAAAAAATAATAAAAAAACCTCAATGCTGGAATGGTGCAAAATGTAATATGCTTGATAAGACAAGTTAAAAGTTGCTTTGTGTTCTCATAAATTGACTGAGTCCCACCATCTTAATTTGATATGGATGTTTTTTTTAGATAAAAGCGTGCATATTGTATGCTGGTTAGGGGGGAGTTGCTGAATGCAAATGTTGCTACTACAAATCTAATCCTGGTTTTACAATGATCATAGTGGTTTTTAACTGACCACAACTGCTGGGCTTCCCGTGATATGTCATGTACGTGTTCATTGGACAAGTGATCTCGTTGATATCGCACAGTAAAAAGAGTTTGTATTCACTTTTGTGTTGACAGAGATCTGATAAAACCCTCGTATAAATTTGCAATGAGTAGTCCATCTCCCTTCTAACAACCTCTATTGGCAAACCGTATAAAAAATACAGAAATAGCTAGATGTCTGGCACAATCCCCAGAAGCGTCATTTGCTTTACTGGCCGTGGAGAATAATATGTTTCGACTGCCTGTGTTTGCTCATATCTCACTGTCATTCATTGTTGAGCAGCTTAAAATGCAAGTAGGCAAGGGAGAAGATGCAGATTGTGTTGAAATGCCAAGAAGTTGGCAGTTTTAGTCTCCAAACAGAAAAAAAAAAAAAAAAAAAAAAAAAAAAAAAAAAAAAAACTCAGCACCTGGTGCTTGGTTGATTGTTGGGTTATTGGTACGTATCAACACACCTGCCAACCCCTCTGCAGAGATGTATTACGGGTGGGTATTTGTGCTAAGGGACAATGCAATCTCATTTCCCTTTTTAGAGATGACTTTTCACTTGTTGGATTGGATGCATCTAGCTTTAAAGTCACATGGCCACATGCTGAGCACGTAGAGCAGTAGTGGTAGTGTGCACATCCCCACCGGTGAGGTTCAGGGCAAAAAGGGGCTGGATACAACTGGAAAGAATGAGGTGCCCGCACTCTAATAATTCTCCCATACGTTTATTGTGCTGCAACGTTTCAACCCTGCTAGGTCTTCCTCAGGCACATGTTGAGAACAGACAGACAGTGCCTTTTAAAGGTCCCATGACGTGGTGCTTTTTGGATGCTTTTATATAGACCTTAGTGGTCCCCTAATACTGTATCTGAAGTCTATTTTCCGAAATTCAGCCTTGGTGCAGAATTACAGCCACTAGAGTAAGTCCCACAATGAGCTTTCCTTAGGATATGCCATTTCTGTGTCTGTAGCTATTGAAGGGGAGGGGGGGGGGGCAAGGTAGAGGGTGGGGGTGTGGCCTTGACCAACTGCCACTTTGCTCGTTTGAAAAGCCTCTCATGGGTGGGCCAAATTCTATGGGCGGACAAAGCAGAGATAGGGGAGGCAACCTTGCTCCTTATGATCTCATAAGGAGAAGATTCCAGATCGGCCCATCTGAGCTTTCATTTTCTCAAAGGCAGAGCAGGACCCAGGGCTCGGTTTACACCTATCAGTTGTTAGGTGTTGTTAGGTTATGTTAGGTTTAGTGGTGCTTTGTTTTTGTTTTTGTTGGCGTTTGTGGAGTCTGGGCTGTCTATATAGACAGTGTGTTCAGGGGACAGGCAGCTCGTGGACAGTGAGGAGATGATTGCTGTATGTGACAAAAAAATGTTGTAGCCTAAAAAACGTGACATTGCTTAGAGCACCATAAGAATAATGGACTGGAGACCTCAAAGTGGGTGTTAGGTCTCTGATAAATGAAAGACCATAACTACAGTGATTTTCTGGGGTGCTTTTGCCTTCAGGTAGAGGTCCATGTCTGCCAGCAGAAAGATGGCCATAAGAGAGAAGAATAGTAATTGATGAATAAAAAGAGACTTTCCTCATCTTATTAGCTTGATTACAGGCTATTTTTTTTGCCGATGGTGCTGCATCAGACGGGAATGAATGAACCAAAATCACACAGAGAAGTATAAGAGGAGAGAGGACTAAAATACATAATTAAGTGCTGCTAGTGTCTATTCCCACTGCCTCGGAGCTTAACAAGCTCTAGTGAAGCAAACATTTGCTTCATGGGCAACATCAGCAGTGATGATGGGGCTGCTGGGCCAAGTGATGCGCAAAGCCAAGGGGGGGTACATTTTACAAATAGTCCTCATGATGATGGAGATTAAGAAGATGATGTTCGGCATCCAAACACTACAGGCTCATCATGTCTGTTCAGTTAGAAGAGATCAGGTCTCTTCAGTGATCTCTCCCATGCTTTATATCAAGGGTACTCAACTAGCTTTGCCCGGGGGTGCACTTTTGCAAAATGACAGGAGTACAGGGACCAGTTACTAAATTAATAACAATAACATTTATCAGCTAAAATAAAAGGCCCATAATTTGTTTCTTTGACATTCTAACTGTTTGAATTAACTGATGTTTTAACTGTACTTATTAACTAAATTAACTTGGCACAAAGATTGACAATCAGCCAATGTGACAGGTAAGTCAGATGTTTTACTGCATTTCATAGGGGCCCCCTGGCAACTTATTTTACAAACAAGCTCTATTTTGGTGCTTTTTTTATGCACTATGGCACATTAAAAAAATAAGGGTCCCAGTGTGAATCAATTTATTTTCATTGTGAATTAGAAGATGGTCAGCAGGCAACTGGGCACCCGTAAATTGAGAATCACTGCTATATGCTCAGCTTTAAGATGAAAATGTGGAATAAGGAATACATCTCCAAATCTCAGCCTGCCCATGTGTGTATGTATATATATATATAACATCAAAATGTACCCTGATTGCAGGACAGAACTCCGCTTGCAGTCGTTGCAGACACACTCCTCACTCATCAGATCTCACCTCTAACAAAACCAAAGTCTATACTATAGTTATTATTATTAATCATAATTACAACCTACAGTATATTGCTTTAGTTCATTGTAGTGCCACAATCAGTTTACTTACTCTTACAATACATTTTTTTTTAAAGTGTATATTACGTACAATAAATGCCAGTAGTTTACCCTCAAGTGTGCTGTAGTATCACATTTTAATATGTGGTTTTCTCAACATAAATGAAAAGGCAGCAGTGGCCATGCCTTTCTATACCCACTGACGGAATTACAACATTGTTTTTTAAATCAAAGAAAAGAGTTCCTAATTATGTTATTCTATAACTCTTTATATGAAGTTTTGGTACCAAACATTGTGGATGCTGATTTTGTTTGTTGTGCTGCGTTTTGGTGAACCATCTGTGGGGCACAGTTGTGGGCCCATCAGGCGAGTCCCATTAGGACTGATGTGATTTGACCTGTGTGGACAGCTGGTCTGACCAAAGCAAAAAGGTTCAACCCTCGTGAACCTGTTGTCCTTCCGGGTCAAAATAGATTTTTTTTTTGGGTGCTTTTTCCGATGCCTTTGTTGCTTTCTTTTTAAACATTTTTGTCACTTATTTCAATGCTTTTTTATCCATGGTAAATAAACCTAATTGATATGACATTGTACCTATTTTTTGTTTTGTTAAAATAAAAGCAGAAATTGTGAATTATTTTGACTAATAGTTAAGATCAGAGGATGTTGAGTGGATCACAGACGGGTATATGTCAAAGTTTAGTTTAGTTTTGAAACCATTAACATTTTTTTTTTTAAATGCTATAAAATTGAATAAAACACCCAAAATGCAAAGAAAGTAATCATTAATTTAACCTGTGAAGTACATGCATGCATCCATGTTATTTTTGGGCAGTTTGGTTGAAAGAAACCTATATTTCGGATGTAAACAACTTTGGAAACGGGTCAAATTTGACCCAAGGACATCACAAGGGTTAAAACTGCAGGGTTAGTTTTTACCTTGAAAGCTGAACTTTTGTCCTCAAAACTTGACAATTTCATTCTGTGATATTTCATATTGGTATGATAGCAACATATGATGTTTTAAACTGTAGGTGAAGCATTTTGGATGGATTTGGCGGTTTGCGATGCCGTTGTGGGTGCTGCCTAATCGTGTTTTGAATGAGCCAAAAGAGGACCTCTTCAGACTGAAATGGCGATAACTGAAGAGTATCTACAGGAACTTCCTGGAAGGCTGAACCGGGATCAGTCCCCAGCACCTGCTTGTGACTCGTCCATTCGAGTTCTGCATGAATTGTTCCATCAATACAAATAGCCTGCCGCATGTTTCTCGCCTCACCACTTCATCACTGAACACCTCCATCTGCTTCCACCTCTCCTCTGGCTCCGCCTGATATAACCCTGTGTGTTGCTAAAGACTGCCAGTCATGTCAGAATGAGAGAAACATTGTACAGTTGCCCAGTGTGAGCAGACCTCTGTATGGACTCCTATTGTACTGACTTAACGTGCCAGAATGTCAGCCGTATTGATTTGCAATATTTGTACTGACTTGTGTGATGTATACACACAAGGTTTTTTTCCTTCATAAAGGAATCTTTGGCGCCCCCCCCAAAGAGGTTTTTATCAGTGCCAAAATGATTGAGGAAAAAATAGCATTTCAAATCCTCTCCGACTGTGTTTAATGGCAATTTACCAAACAACCGTTGACCAAGTAGAACATAAACTTGAATAGGAGAGCTTATCTCAGTCTGACCGTTCGGAGTCTGGCTTTGTTGAACTCTCCCGGAGATTTTAATGGTGGTATTTAAATATTGGTATTATTTTTTGGTTGATTGGGGTTTCACTTAGTCAAGCATAATTGCCATTTTTGTTCATCAGATTGTCAGAAATAAAAGGCAATTGCATATAGATTTCTGTCAAATAAGGTAACGCAGACCTTTTGCCTTTACTGTACGCGGACCAATCATGCTTACTGTCGTGCGTAGTCACCCCCCAAAGGTCCATTCTCAGTCAGGAAAAACCCCTGTATACAGCATGTGTTGTGTATATTTGTATGTGGAAGAAATGATTTTTCACTTTTCAAATATACTGTACATGTCTGTGACTGTAACGTTTTTTTTTTAATTAACAGTTAACAGTAATTCTGGAGAAAAAAATAGTCACCTAAATATTTATTTCAGACTAATTAATTAATTTAATCAGGAGCTATGTGAGGTGAGCTGTTTGGGTGAGATTGGCAGTAACAAAGCAGCTGAAGCTGAAAGGAGGGGGTTGCTTGCATGCCTCGCATCATCATATCGACATGGGGCCAACCCGGAACCGGTAACGACCTGCGGTATACTGACTACCCAGGGCCCCACGGGGGCCAAGAAACTCTCACTCTTTTTTTGAATATGTGTATGGAAACATGAAAAAGCGAACCAGTGCGACCAGAGAGCCATTTGTCTGCCCGGTCGCTGTCCAGGGTGCTGAACTGAACCAAGTGTCTGTTTCCTGCCCACACTCTCCATCTCCCTCTCCCTGTTTTGCTCCACTCTTCCTCCCTCACACAGACCTTTTTCTTTCTGTCTTCTTTGCAGTGTTTGTCTCTCGCTCAATTGCTACCCCTTCCTATCCCTCTCTCTTCCACTCACTTTCTCTTGCGTACACATACACATGCATCGCTCACCATTGATTCCGGCATATCAATCTCTCTCTTTCTCTTGCTTTTTATCTCGCTCTCTCACTATCTCTGGCTCCATTCTTTTCCCTACCTAGCTCTTTTTTCTTTCTCTCTCTCTTTTCTCTCTCTCTCTCTCTTTCTTGCTTGCTCTTTCTCTTTCTCTCACTCGCTGTTTTTCTCTCACTGTCTTCGGCACGCGCTCGCGCGCGCGCGCGCGCGCACACAAAGGCCCTGTTTCCTCCCACCTGTACCCTCTGGCAGAGACACGGAGCCTGTGTCTTGTGGAAATAAACGCAAAGACAGATGCAATATGATATTTATCTATTTCATGTTAAACTAGTAATTGATTACTTTACATAGCCTAAGCTTGACGTTGTGTGCGTGTGTGTGTGTGTGTGTGTGTGTGTGTGTGTGTTTTTTTTAATAGCTATTATCAATCACGCTACAGAATTCCCAGGAGAAGGGCGCGTGGCTCTCAGGGTTTCGTTCCCCTTTTTAGATCTTCCATTTCTTCGCTGAGATGAAATCACCCGCTGAGCCCGTCCATGTTTTGTGCGTAGGCTCATGCGGCGACTGGGCAAACTGTTGATAACCCCCCCATCCCATCCCACCCCGCCTCACCCACACCGCTTGGAAATGCACCGGGGACCCGCCAAAAAATCGCAACAGGCAGGTGTAGCCTCTCCACTGTATCATTTTTTTTCTTCTTCTATAGTCCCTCAGGGTTAACTGCTTCCCAGTTTTTGATAACTCACAGTTGCGCCTCAGTTGAGGAATTCCCCGAGTTTGGAGGGACACGCCGCAGCGAGAGCAGGTTTCTCGGCTCTGCCTGATATTCATCAGAGGACATCGTTTTGAAGAACCTCGCGGGGTCGTGGTGGGGGGGGGGGGGGCATTGATTTCCCTGATATCCTCCGGTGCAACGACACCGACCTGCCGTCTGGAGCCGCCCGTAACCTCTCCAGTCTCGGGCGCGTCAGTCTGCGCTGATGGAGCGATTACTCCTTTGGTCAACTTGGATATAATTTCTGGGCCCCTCATCAATGTAAGTCCCCCTGTTTCGGTGAACAGAAGAGAATACAAAAGACGGGAAAGAAGGAAGGACAGGAAGACACGTGGGGTTCCCGAGGCGCACCGTCGGATCCGGTTTTGATGCGCGCAGGTGTCCAATTCATCATCTTAATTTTTTTTCTCTCTCTCTCTTCGTGAGCTGCTACCTTAAAGAGTTCTGCGCCAAACTAAACATGTTCAAGAGGAAGACGTTCAGCCGAAGTGCTTTGAACACAGGATCGCTCCTGGTCGGATATTGGCTCTGGGTTTAAGGGGGAATCACTCGGATATCAAACCTCTCCAGCGGAGGCATAGCTTCGGGCTCTGGAGTTACGGAGAGCAGGGGAGAAGAATTTGAAAGTAGCTCTTATATTTACGGATTACCAGGCTTTTTTCTTCTCCGGAGAAACTGTAGACGCGCTCTTCTTTGATGTCTGAAAAGGTAAAAGAAACATGTTTTTCTCCTTACATTGTCCTGTTGCTTTTACCTCATGTGGTCAGACCAAGCATTAGTAAAAGCGTTGGGATGAAGTCGGGGATAAAGAAATATAACCATCAATATATAAAAAAAGGACCAATAAGGTTTCTTTTCACATGGGCGTCAATGTATGGTTGTTGATGCAGTACATTCTCACTTTGCAACATCACTTTGAAACCTTGTGTTACCAGCTATGAATACATCATAATCTGTCTTTAGGTGTCAACATAAGAAGACCATTTCATAATAATGATTTCATTTTATTTTTTTTTACATATAGGCCAACATTACGCATTGGAAAAACAAGACAACATATGCCCAAAGACACAAAAACAAAATGCATGTTCATATAAATCATCATAAAATAGACTATAATTAAGACCGTTCATTATTTATTGAACACTATGTATTAAGCTCTTCGTGGGATTGTTATGGGGTTTCAAGGCTCTGTTGGTCATTGAAGGAAAGGGCACATTCAATAGAAGGAAAAGAAAAAAAGGTGCTTTTCAATTACGTGATGCACCTGCAGGTCGGTCCAACCGCGAGGAGGATAATGAATTTCTATTTTCCTTATATAGCTCAGGGTCAACAGGTCCGCGAGCGTCTCTCTCTCTCTCTCTCTCTCTCGCTCTCTCTCTCTCTCTCTGCACGTGCGGACTAATCTGAGGACAAAAATATGAAAACTGAAGAAAGTATTGATCCTCCTTGTTTTTCAGCATTAGTGCAGTTCAGCCATGGTTGTTTAGGCAAATCTTAGCACTCTTGTTTGTATTGATTTTCAGGAGCAAAGAGACCAAATGGGCAACAGGGGACGCTCTTTCAACTGATTTGGAGCTAATCCACTGCCTTTTCCATATCTTAGCTTCATAATGCATCCAATTTGCTGTATGGATTAAAGTGAGCATAATGTGATGCATTCAATTCATGCAGTGACTGAGGTGCATGATAGATGGTAGGCTTGGTCTGGAGGGAGGGAGAAATAGATAGATAGATATATAGATAGATAGATAGATAGATAGATAGATAGATAGATAGATAGATAGATAGATAGATAGATAGATAGATAGAGATTGCAGTTTGCTCTCTGATAAACAAGACACTTTGTGTATCATTGCTGCTGGATAAAACCGGTTAAAGAGTAAAGATGCAAGAGGAGAGGCAATTAAAGACCCAGAGGATGAGATTTCATCTCATCATCGCGAATGATCAGAAGGAGGGGTGTAATTGGCTCATTAGTGTTCCCCTGTGCATGCTCGGCCTATCACACAAGGACACAATTTGTGAGGGCAACACGACATCTCCATCAACACCTCGATACCACATGATACCTTAAAGTTAACATTCCAAACTCTTCACATTCACACGGGTGGTTTTATAGCCTACAAGTTAAGAGGAGTTAGCTCATGACCACAAGGCTGCCGGTTCAAACCCCCCAAAAATCTGTGATTGGTGGTAGAAGGACTAAGTCTTTCATGTTACCGCTGTGGTGGCCTCAAGCAATGAACTACATTCCCAACTGCCTCAGCGGTGATGCTCAGCAGTGAGTGATCACATTGTCGTTTCTTCATTTGTGAATATGTTAAAGCTTTAGTGCGTAACTTTTTTTTTTATATTAACGATCGTCCGTTACATTCAAGCCATTGCCAAATGAGTTGATTCAAAGCTAATTAAGACTATCAGCCTCACACAACTCTCTCTGAATTCTTCAGCACGGCTATGTTTACAAAATGGTGTTGCCCGGAAACTTTCGCGTGCAGAAACTTGAGTGAAGACAATTACCTCTTCTGAAGAGTCCATGTCTTTTTGGTTTACAAGCAGCTGCATGGAGGGGGGGCTGGGGGTGGTGCGCGATCACAGAAGGCTTGTTTCAAGGACTTTCTTTTGATAAAAACATATAAACATAAGTTTAGCTCATTCACATGTGGACGTCTGGCCACTCAGCGTTCAAGGTTTTTTTTTTTTATAAAAATAGTCCCTCCAGACTCAACAGCAGTGTACTCAATTTAAAATTCAGTGTATCAATCTCGAAGGACATTGAATACACCTCTACTTGCTACTGCCAAGTGCTACTTGCCAAGTGCTACTACTTGCTACTGCCTTGCTACTACTCACTCACTGCGACTCGGGTCCTGACCCTCCACATGGGGTGGAATCTACGAGTTGCGATGAAGTAGATGATGTCGGAAATAAAAAGCACAGATGTGTTGCAATTCAAGATCTGGGCCCTTCAAAGTATGGTGCTTTGGGGTAATTGGAGTGAGAAAGAATGGCTGAGTTGAGTCAAGGCCAATACAAAGCGCTGTCTTTGGTTACAAACCGTGAGAATACGCCGTTTTTTTTTTAATTGAATTTGTAGTGTGCTGCCAGCTTAAAGGCTTTGTTGGCTATGTTTGTGTGAAAATGTAATGTTCATTTAATTCCAACTCTGTTTCACATCCTATATGCATTTGACTCCTGTGCGTTTTTGGAAATCACCAATTTCCGGCTTTGAGATAGAAGTGGCTTAGCCTCATTGCTGTAAAGCAACACACATCCAGCACGACTACAGCTGCATGCAGTGGCTCATGGGGCTCGTGTGGGTTTTAGTGTGGCTTAACGCTGGCCATAGTCCCTTTTTAAGTGGATGATCTTTGGATGACTGGTTGACACGGCTGCTGAGGGAGAGATAGAGTAAGTAAAGTTTTGTGTGTGTGAGGGAGAGAGACACAGCCAGTGAACACATAATGCAGGAGTTGCATTGCTTGCTTTCCCTTGCGGCCCCCCAGTACGCCCATGGCTGTTGATGCTTGTAAACAGGAGGAGAACTTTTTGGGTCATACAAAGGCTTACTTAAGTATTTTCAAAAAGTGAAGAAAAAGGTAGCACATCTCATGTTCAGTATAGACAGTATTTTGCCCTCCTTAACTTTGGAAGTTCAGATGTGCTACCTTTTTTCTTCACTTTTGTAAACAGAGTATTTGTACAGTGTGATATTAGGACTATTCCTAAGTAAAGGATCTAAACACTTCTTCCACCACTGGAGGACAGAGCGCTATGATATCACTACGCACGTACAGGATTCTCTGCTGGGCGCGCCTGTGCTGCGTTCTGGTTGCGTTCCGCTTTTGTGCCCTCCTCCTCCAATTCGTATGCCATTTTGGCGTGTGATCAAGACGCATCATCGCTTTTTAGGGTGTTTATAAACGCAATTCGCCCACCATTAACCTACATTACGATTCTTTCCGCTGTAGCGAGTAGTATAAAGGGACGTAGGTCCGCATGAGTAGGTTGGTTGGGGTAGCAGAAGGGTAAAACACAGGACTTTCATCCTGGAGAACCGGGATTGTGTCCGGCGCGTGTTGATTTTCAGCTGTTATTTTTTTATTATTTCTTTTTAAGCCTTCCCCAATGTTTCTTTCCTAAACCCAACCGTTTATTGTTTTCCTAAGCTTGTTTTTGTCGTTATTTTCCGTGTTTTTGTCGTTATTTTCCATGTTTTTTCCGCTTTTTTGTGTTACTAAAGCCTTTCCCTGTGTTCTTTTCCTAAACCCAACTTTTTTTTTTTTTTTTTTACACGTGAGTGACGTTGTTCTCGTGATAGTATGTCATGTTCTCGCGATAACGATCGGTGTGTTTACATCTACTGTATACAGCGTAAACATTTTTTTTCACACGTTTCACCCATGCTTCACCTACGCTTCACCCACGCTTCACCTACGCTTCACCCACTCTTCACCCACGCTTCACCCACTCTTCACCCACTCTTCACCCATGCTTCACACACGCTTCTGGCACGCGCCGCGACGCAATTGGTGGAATATCAAGCATTGACCTGAATAGCAGCGGTTGCTTGCGGGGGTCGCGGCGCCTCCAGAACGCAGCGCAGACGTGCCTGGTGGAAAATAGGGGTTAGAGAGCAGCCGGAACAGATTGACATTCCCTCAAGGTCTCCTCCCAATCTAATCAGCCACTGGACCAACATGGTCAGACACCATCTCTCTGACCAAGGGGAAGGTGGTTGAGGGGGGTGGGGGTCCCAGGCCAATGACCATGAGCCAATCACAGTTAGTGGCTGAGGAGGTGTGTGTGACCTACAGTGCAGAGCTTGATATTGTCTTGGAGGAAGGCTAAACGGGGACCCCTTGGGATCGTTAGAGCCTTTGCACGTGTGTTTGTGCGTGTCTTAAAAGATTTGTGTACCTTTTTTTTTTTTGTGTTGGTCCTTTCTTTGCCACAGTACTAGGACAATATATCAATATAAATCAATATTGTCTTTCCCCGTATCTTTCGGCTATGTACTTAAACAGATACATACACACGCACACACACACACACACACACACACACACACACACACACACACACACACACACACACATACACACACACACAGACATAATTAATTTCCTATCAAATGCAGGTATAGTAAAAATTAAACATTGCACAGTGTTAAACATAGCAATGTGGCAGGAGAGGAGAAGTCTGTGGATGATAACATGGATATAAACAAGGCAGGTTTCACAGTGTTTAGAAAATCATCTTTATGAATGTGTTATAAGAAAATAAATGCATTCAATATGCCTCAAGGAGAAACGCTGAATAAAAACATAACTTTTTACAAGAAAACTCCTCAGGATACCTTTAAGAATAAAATGCTTATTTTCTGTAAGTAACTTTAAAAAAAAAAAATATTTATGTGCAGGCATTTGACTTGGGTCAATAGTGTGGTAGATTTTGGCAAGCTAAATGCTTACACCGAGTAACTAAATGCTGACAAGTGGAAACAGACAAAGTAAAGGTGTTTAGAATCATCATGGTGGTCAGCGTTTCCCACAGAATTAGATTCTAGTTGCGGTGGTAGCTGACCCGGGGGTGGGCGGAGGGGTCCATGCACGGAAAGAGGTGCAGAATTCTTATATTAATTGTGTTGCAAATATTTTTGGCAACTTTGTATAAAAGCTTAAATAGACAACCTGCCCACAGTCCCATCCTCAAGGCTATAAGGGTGCAGGGGCAGTTACAGCACACAATGTAACCTTTTTAACAAACACAAAAACATACATTTTTGGCTGTGGCTCCTCCTCATAGGAAATTTAGAGCATCAAAAACTTAATTTTCTGCATTCTGATACATTTTCAGGCAAATTTATGGTGAAGACATCTTCATTTATGTCAAGGAAAATACAAGATTCTGCAAGTAACAATTCAACATTTTAAATGTAATGGTATATAGGGCCTAATGCAGTAAGGGAAGGGAGCTTTCACATCTGACAACAAAGTCCAGTTCATTTGATTAGTATGAACAGGGCATAACCAAATCTTTTTCCCAACGAGAATGTTTTGCTCCTCAGTTGAAAAATGTAGGAGTGACTTACATAAGGTAACTACTATTACTGTTGTAGCTAATTTTTACAATAATACAGTAATGTTAGGAATACAAAACGTTATGAATTATTCAGGGAGTCAGGTCAATGCCGCTAAAGCACTCAAAACTTTGAGTTTCATGCGTAGGCTACTCCCATATGGCTCGCGTCAGGTGTTCAAATCAGACGTTTTGGCGCTCGTGAAAAATTCTTTGGAGCTGGCTAAAACCTCTTTAATTGGCGCCAAAACGTTCTCTTTTAAGTAAAACCCTGAATAAATACCGGTAATAAATTCATAATACTAACCATTAAACTCCATCTTCTCTGCGGGGAAAAAGATCGATGTGGGTAAAAGCAACTTCATCTTCTGTGTGTTAATTAGCGGGTCAAGTTTAAGGCTCATACCGCCACCTACATTACTGTATTGGAGTGTGTAGAATAATCAATGGCGTTAATTAATCTGCACGGAGGAGCTGAGAGAGAGAGAGAGAATATGGCAGTATGTGGCGGTCAAAATTGATTGTGTGGCGAGCCGCCACAGATACATCGATGTACGGGAAACACTGGTGGTCACGAAAGCAGTATTGAATTTTTTTAGCAATGCATGCGGAGGTCCTTGTCTTGGAATATGGCAGCAGGGAACAGTGTTGACCCTTTGTCTTTTATTATATATGACCCAGCAGAGGGGGTTTGACTGAATGACTCCCAAGAGATAGCCGGCTGCGCCATTACAGATAAACCAGATTGTTACACATACAGTAACAGTTCACTGTGGGTTGAGAATACCCTCTGGGTGTTTTCTAAATGTAAACCTGTCCAGATGTACTGTAGAGAAAAGGATGGGAGGTCATTATATTGCTTTTCCAATGCTGAAGGCTCCAACGTGATGTGTCATTTTGCACTGGCCTTGGATTTTGATTGACAGCCCTGTTATGAGAACTGGGTTTGGGAATCTCTTGAGCTAGAGTTTTTCGAGTTTTTCTCTGTGTCACAGAGGTGTTGATTTAGTTCTACAACTCAGTTCTTGAGTCTGTAAATTCATGCTAGCAACTTCTCTGTGAAGTCTCCATCTGTCCCTGTCAGCGAGCTTTGACTTGCAACTCCCTTTTTCCTCTTTACCAAAAGACTTTGTTTACTTTTGTGTCTCGTTAAATAATTCAGCGGGTTTTGTGACAGATGCACCTTCAGGTTGAGTACCAACTGTTGGCCTTTTGTTTGGACCTCGGTTGCTTCAAGGTGTTTGGGAAAGCTGGCAGAAAGGTGGTGGTTGTCAGACCTTATTTTGGGGCGTTATGTGCTCGTTCAAAAGTTGTTTTAGTCGTGCAAAAGAAAACTCAGATTGGACAGATAGTCTAGCTAGCTGTCTGGATTTACCCTGCAGAGATCTGAGGAGCAGTTAACCGTAGTCCTCAGAAATCGGCCGGAATTTAGAAGGCCAACACAAAGAAAGTGGAAGGTGAGCGACATCCGGGCGAAGGTGAGGGACATCAGGGCGAAGATGAAGGACATCCGGTGGATCTACCGGAGCAATCCCATAAATGAATCGTCGTCGATATAGACTAAATGAGCAGTGGTGCTACATTACACAGCAAAGAGTATTTATTTAAGGGAATGAGGTGATTGTTTAATTCATCATCTACTTACTACAGTATATTGAAAACAAGATGAGATGTGTCTCATTCAGCTCCGCAGGTGATTGGCCGATCAATCCCACCGTCTACTTGCTTTGCTGTAATTTTTTTAGAGCGGCACATTGCTTCCAACTTCTGCTATGCAATATCCTGGGGAGACCTTAATGAAACACACACAGTGTACTGGTGAAGTGTTGTGCTGTCTTCTGCTGCTACAGTGGATGCACTTTGGGATGATGGTGTGTTCCACATTTGTTACTACGGAAGACAGATTATGTGGTTGTCCCTCTCGTCCACCATGCAGCACTCAGTGCTCAGTAATGGGAGCTACTGTCCGCACTAACAACCCTCAATCACCGCAAGGCTTGCTGGGATCGATATATCCTCAGGGACCCGGACCCTGACCGCAGATCATTATTATTGCCCACTGGAGACCAGGATGACACACACGCACACGCACACACAGACACACACACACACACACACATAGATGTTGTCTCTGCTATCTTACCAACCATCCCAAAAGGCTTTAAATATCCTTGAAGGGAAGATTGGGTCCACACACACACACACACACACACACACACACACACACACACACACACACACACACACACACACACTTATACACTCAGTGCAGCCCAGTGGTGCAAAGACAATTGAGTGCCGGGGGGGCTGCAGGTAGAGGAGATGCAGTTGGGGAATACAGCTGATGAACAGAGCAAATGACAACTAGACAAGGGACTCCCTCACTGTGAATAGTTTGTATTACCGTCATCATGAGACATTTTTTGAGTAATGTTGAGACATGCAGGGTCCAGAAATTAATTTGACAAATAAATCAAGAAGAGTCATGCCAATAACTTTGAGACAATAAGGGTTTACTTGAATTCACACACATGGCTTGCTTCCCTAACTTTGTCCCCATTCTACCCACTGTTTAAATTGTGTGACTATCAAATCACAGTAAAATAAATATTCCATACATACAAAGGAGTTCATGACACAGTATATTGTCTTTTGTACGCAAAGATATCAAGTCTACACTTATCTAGCCAAACGTCAGTTAAAATCAGGGCCGCCACTAACGATTACTTTCATTGTCGATTAGGCTAATCTGTCGATTATTTTCTGGATTAACCAATCAGTTGTCTGGTCTATAAAATGTCAAAAAAATTGTGAAAAATGGCAATCAATGTTTTCCAAAGCCCAAAACGACGTCCTCAAATGTCATGTTTTGTTTGCAACTCAAAGCCGTTCAGCTTATGTTCATAGAGAAGTAAAGAATCTAGAAAATATTCACATTTCAGAAGCTGGAAAGGTAATTTCTAAAAAAAAATGACTTAAACAAATTAATCTATTACTAAAATAGTTGGAGATTAATTGAAAATGAATTCATTAATCTTTGCGGCTGGAGTTAAAATGACCATTAAGTGGCTTTAGGTAACGCTAACTGTATACTGTATCTGGCCACCGAAAACAGAAACAAACCAAAATTGGTTTGGTTAGGTATACATTTGAAAATAATGTTCGTACAGTAAATGCTCTTAGCCACACTATCTGCGTGGCTCTATTGAAAGGGTTGGTCATTTGTACTGTGCGTGTGTGCGTGTGTGTGTGCGTGTGTGTGTGTGTGTGTGGGCGTGCGTGTGTTTTGTTCTATTCTGTTCTATTGTGTTTGTGCTTCTCCCTCTATCATATCTATACGTAGGCTTCCGTCTCCCTCATTTGTGAAGGCTGTGCTCCACGGACAAACAAGTCGTTGTGACGAGTTGACACGCGCAGAGCACTTCCTCGACTCCCAAACTGCTCAGAGGGGGTTGGTCATTTGGAGTCAAAATACTACAAAAATGTTACTTTCCACTGTGACTGGGGAATCGTTCAGCTTCTCAGCTGCTCGATAATGCCAAAGTGGATGGACACGTTTGTATTAATTAAGTAGTTCTTTCTCCATTGGTTTTTTATATTGGCATGTAATGTTTTAATCTACTTAGAGATTGTGTGAAGCTATAGTTTTAGTTTTAGAAATCCTTATTCAGCAGCAGCACTTTGTCTCTTGTAATACGTTATGAGGAAACCACAGTCAAAAAAAAAAAAAAAAAAAAAAAAAAAAAAGTTTAAATTATTCTCTGGCTTCTGTCCCATTCTGGTCTTTTAATGTGAGTTTAACAGCTCCATTTCTCGACTCAGTCAACAGCTGAGACAGCACTTCCTTCATCACTGAAATCACCAAGTAGGGACAACACTTGGCCATTTCAATGATTGATGAATGTTACCACACATTAGGACATTTTCAATAGTACATTAATTGGCTGAAAGTGGTGAATAAAATTACCGAGAAAATTAGATGACTGATTTGTTCCGTGTGTGTGTGTGTGTGTGTGTGTTAATGCATAGGCGATGGATTGAAGACAAAATGTGACGCAACTCCTCCACCAATGGCAGTTGTCCCTGACCATTTTCATATACTGTGGGCACAAATGTAGCAATGATCCAAGTATGAAAAAAAAACTCTGCATATAAGATGATACATTACATTTATTTTAAAATACTAAAATCTTAAATTATTCTTTGTAATCCTGATCAATTGTAGATAAAAAATAAAAAAAGAACTTACAATCAAGGGGGTTTCTTAAGGGTATTTTGAATTATTTGTATTTGTTTAATTGCTATACAAATAGGAACCCCACTAAAATGTCAGGATGAAACTATCGGATTATAAAAATACAGGTCACAGCACAAAAACATTCTTGACCTTGGAAAGAATAGTTTGACCAAAAAAATAAATAAAAAAAACTTAACTCAAGGTCCACTTACTAGCTTCTTTCAGGACTTTAAGCACATTTCACTGTCTTCCACATCTGGTGGAGCTTGCTCTGTTGTCACAGTGATAGATCAGTTTCCATCATGTGACAACTTCATCTGCTGAGGAAAAAACGCTAGTAAGTGGACCTTGTAGTTTAACTGCTAACTGCTGTTTAATTGACAGCTCATTAGCGTTTCACTCCATTTTCCTCTCTTTTACTGTAAGCACACATACATCTGTATGAAGGTTTAGGACTAAAGGCAGGATCTGTGGAAATTGCAGTCACATCTGAATTTGAGTTGAAATGAATCCCAGAAGAACCCATGTTCAAAATTGTAAGAAACATCACCCTGAAGTGATAAAATAAGTTTGAGTCTGTGGATCAAATGATCACACGGAGTAGACGCAAATAAAACAAGACAGTCTTTGAAGTGCTGCCGGAAAAATCTACATCTGCCCTACTGTGCCATAAAAAGTGCATGATGCGGGGGAAATGCTGTTTTTTTTTACATTTTTAACATAAACCTTAGAAGAGGAAGGTGATTTGTCCTTTCTCTAGTTTCCCTTTGAACAGTATTCCCAATGCTAGTTGGCAATCGTCGTTTGAGACTATGGATAATAATGCAGCAGCAGCAGGAGCTGAACTTTGTTCCTCTGTGGGGTGGATCACACACTGATGTATGCAGCTGTGTGTGTGTGTGTGTGTGTGATGGAGGTGAATATTATATTTTGTGTGTGGAATGAGATAAAAAAAAAAGAAGACCGCTATGCAAGAGTGATTAAAGTAAGAGAAAGCCTGACATTCATGGTCCTAGAATGCAGGAGGTAAACACCCCTCCAAACACACACACACACACACACACACACACACACACACACACACACACACACACACACACACACACACACACACACATACACAAAATTGACTAGTTGTCTCCGACCAACACATTAATCAAGTGGATCAATTAGACCTGTGTGTGTGTGTGTGTGTGTGTGTGTGTGTGTGTGTGTGTGTGTGTGTGTGTGTGTGTGTGTGTGTGCGCGCGCGTGCGTGCGGAGGATTTCTTCGGCTATATATTAAAGAATATCAGAGCGAGGAAAGAAAATGCAATACATGAGACTGTTGAGCCCAGAACACAGATATATCAGTTCTAAATTACATTTTCATTTCTTTATCTACACTTTGCTTTCACATTTCACCATCTGTCATCTTGACAGTGAGTTTGGCAAGAAGTTACTTGGACTACATTGTTGCTCCGGTGGCTTTGTGTGTCCTCTCTGCAGAGCGCTCGTAAAAGCGGGGCAGAGGGGGAAAGCATCTGTTCATCAGTATGCATAGAGCTTAGCTACTGGTGCCAAACTGTAAACAGAACCTGAGCTGAGACAAGGTACAATACACCCACCCAAGTAGCAGCCAAGCATCACAGTTTACAGTTATATGCTGTTTTGAATTCTATTTGTCCCAATGAAAGATACTGTATATTAAGCGTTTTTGTTTTTGTAACATCATCATTGTACAGTATATATGGATTGCCAATCATTTTATAATTTTTGTATGAGTCATTACTCCAGAGTAGAACCAATATGAACTTAACCGTTCATTAATTCAATGTTGTGTATGGCACAGATCTTGCCACAGATTATCTTTGAAGTTTGGCTCTTCCATCTGATGCAACACAATGCAACAGGGCCGATGTGAAGCACAGACATAAGGCAAAATTAGTCTCAGTGGAACTTTCGGTATATGTACAGTGTATATACTAGAGATGCACAACTTTCTAGGCCGATTCCGATTTTCTTTGAGTTAGGCCAGCCAATACCGATTTTAGCCAATTCCGATTTCAGTTTTTCTAACCACTTTACAGCAAACACAAATATTTATTTTCTATCTTTTCTTTAATAGAACATTTTGCACAGAACATAGAACATTTTTTGAACAGATAATGGATCACTATAAAATAGAAATTATTCCTGGTGTGGGGAATCTACACACATCTAAGGTGCAACGTTAGAACCATTTCCTTCTTTTCACATCCAATATCCATCTAAAATAAAATGTGATTTGGGTTTTTGGTGTGGTCCCTCCACGCCCTACTTTTTCCTTGCAGGTGTTGCATATTGCAAACTTGTTATCTTCTGCACACACGCTGAAGAATTTGCAAACAGCTGACATGTTGCAGGTTAATTCACGAGGTTCCCTACATGTGCGAGAATAGCGCCGACACGCCACGCAGGAGAAGTTGAGAGAAAGGAAAAAGAGACCGTGCTGTCGCGTCCGTGTGTGCGTGCGTCCTTGAGAACTGTAACTCGTATAACTTATGTTGTCAGTTAATTGTAACATTGACCGGCAGGAAATTGGCATACGTCAGACTGACCTGCCGGTCGCTGGTCATGGCCAAGCACGTGAAAACCGGCCAATTCCGGTCACCGGCCGGTCTATAGGTGCATCTCTAATATATACTAATAATATATGAATATTAATAAGTCTGTCTGGAATTGGGGTGTAACAATACACACATTCGGCCTACTCTGCCTACACGGGGCGCATACTCTACTGGGATAGCCAGAAGTTGCCACAGGTTGGATTGGGTTTAATCCAAATAAGGGTTAAAATATATTTATTTTATCATAGCTTCACTTGTCTGGAAAACTTAAACAGAAGGTAGTTTTGTGTTTGAACTAGAAGGGAGAGAGCACAGACCTCAGTCAAAGCATGACATATTTCACAATGTTAATGTGGTTGGAATTTTCCAAGTCAGGAAAAAAATTTTCAGATTTTTCTTACTCAACATGAATGCAGCACAAATGCCATATCTCACAATGTTAACGCTAGTGACATTTTTTTTAATTTTGTACCGCCCCCGTGATTTGGATCCTCTCCAAAATGTAATAGGCTCTTCCTTGGCCCATGCTACACCCTCTTACCAAGTTTCATGGAAATCGGGCCAGTAGTATTTCCGTAATCCTGCTGACAAACAGACCAATTTAGCCGAAAACATAACCTCCTTTCGTCGTTTACTTTTTCACTGTTAGCATGGGAGTCCTGTGTAAGAATAAAACATTGCTAATGCTAATCTTCTAACTGTTCAGCCAAAAAAAGCACCACTTCTTTCTGACCTCTCTTGGCATTTCTCTTCTTCCTCAAACTGCACTTCAGTGTCTCTCCTTGCATGTCTTTTAAACAGCTCTACTATTTCACATCCCATTCTATTCTCCCATTCCCCCCACCTCCCCCTCGTCCTCATATTTTCCCCCGGTCCTCTCGTTCTTCCTCTTCTCTTTATTTCCTTCATATCTGTAATTAATCCTCGCTCGCCCCCGCTCTCATTTCCAACCAGCCTGCAATATCGCCATCATTGTTTGCTGCTCCCACCACCATTTTTTTTTAAAGGGATATACAATGTGTGTGTGCGCGCGCGCGTGTGTGTGTGTGTATGTGTGTGATAGCGAGAGTGTTATTGTTCATATCTACTGGTGTCTCCCATTGTTTATGTTTATAGAGGCACATGATTGCATGCATGCTATTAAAGTGTTTGTGTGTGGGCGTGTGTGTGCGTGCGTGCATGTGTGTGTGTGTGTGTGTGTGTGTGTGTGTCTCTGCATGTGTCTGCATCCAAGAATGCGTGTGCACCCCTGTCATTTCACACCTGGTTGTCAGGAGTGGTTACTCAGTGTCGGTGGCAGCCAGCTGATAATTAAAGCAAAGCCGAGCACAGAACGACAGACAGAAGAGAGGGATGAGCAACGAGAGGAAACAAGGGAGCCGTGAAGCAAAAGAGACACGCGGCCTTCTGAGACAGAGAGAAAGAGACTGAGGGCGTGCGCACGTTTGGGTCTAAATGCCTGTGGTTTGAAATGTATTTAATGTTTTTTATTGGAACTATATAAAAACGTAGTTATTAAGTAAATATGAAAACAAAAGTCATTAAGCAAAATAAAAAAAAAAAGAATTGTAGGAGACGTAGGAGAATTTATCATTAGATATTACAAATGTGGATAGATATTTAAAGCGCTATTACAAACGTATAACTGTTAACTAAACAAACAGCATTTTCATAGGGATGTTTTGTGTGTGTGTGTGTGTGTGTGTGTGTGTGTGTGGGTGGGTGTGCGTCTGCGTGCGTGCATGCAACAGTACGTACACTCATATCTCTCTCTTTCTGCCTTTGCCTTTGCAACCAAACCAAATCCACCCACCTCTACTGACACACTGTATCCTGTTATTTTTTGCTTCTGCTTCTGAACCATCTGGAAAGCTGTTGCATCACTTGACCTGCACACCACCGACAACCTCCCCATCTCTAATTCAAGTCCTAGGAATTCCATTTATGAGGGGAAATAGATTCCTCTCGTTCAGGCTCTCGTTGCAGTGTGGGATTGATTTGAGGGTTTACATGCACTTTGGTCTGTTTTGGGTCGTTTCGGCCATCGTTCCCTTCCAGTAATAATAGGATTATTCTTACTGCATTAATGGCTGAGATCTGGGAGCGTGTGGTGACGCTGAGCAAGGAACACGAGTAGTCAAACGATTATGCAGGTTTTAATGAAGCCTCCATGACAGCCAAAAAGGATTTAGAAGTGAAGAGGGAAAGCTGTTGGCTTGTTTACAGCCTGTCTGATAGACCGACTGCTCATTTGTTTTGCTCTGTCGGACTTCATTAGAGCGATTTTGCCGTGCTCTCAGATCTCAGCAAACACCTTGGAAGTAAAAGTTATCATAACCAACAGGCCACTGACTATGAAAATAAGTCCCAAGTTATGATAAACTGGAATTGTCTTTAAAGAAGCGGAATTACCGCTGGGTTTTCCCAACTACCACATTTCTTTAACGTCATGCCAAGAGGAATCCCAATTTCCTTGGTTACTGGTTTGGACAGCACACAAGTGCATGTGCATGACAAAGACTTCAAACATATGGCATACATTAACAGTGTTAGCAGTGGGATGAAGCAAACAGTTCAGTTAACATAAGCCAGCCTTGTTGCCAAAATATTGGTGGATGTAAGGGAGTAATGTGATTACCGAGAAGCTGCATGTAAAGTTCAAGTTCAAGTTCAAGACTCTTATTTGTCCCCGTGGGGCAATTCATTTTCCTGCAGTAGCAAAGTAGTACTCACATAATACATGTCAATAAAAACATTCAACATCATTAAAATGTACAATACCCTTCAATAAATTGATATATTAATACCACTAACATTTAAATTCAAATTTTAGTTTAGTACCTCTTTTTTCAGAATTTATCAAAGAGATAGCAGAGGGTACAAAGGAGAATTTATATCTATTTGTTTTGGCGTATGGCTGATTAAGGCGGGAACCAGAAGGCAGCATCTTAAATTCTGCATGCAGGGGGTGAGAACTACAAGACATGATGGATTTCGCCTTTTTCAGTACATGTCTATTGTACAGTTCATTTAGTTTTACCTGTTGAATCCCGATAATTTTGCTGCTAACTTTATTTACCATTGCTAATGTGTTCTTCTGTTTTAAACTAAGAGAAGCATGTCATCAGGGATCTGTCTACTTGAAACTTAGCTAACTTTCTCAGACAAAAGAGAAGTTGCTGACTTTTCTTATTCAGCATGTCTGTGTTCAGGTCAAAGGTCAACTTGTTATCAATAATGATTCCCAAATACTTGTACGACTCAACAAATTCAACCTCTTTTCCATCTATAATTGTTTTTTCAAGAGTTGGATGGTGACGTCTAAAATCAATGCACATTTCCTTTGTCTTTGTAACATTTAGGTCCAAAAAAGCTTCTTTGCACCAGGTTAAAAAATAAGGTAATACCGGGCCGTAAGTTGTTTAATTGTTGTCCAGTAAACCTACTATGACTGTGTCATCTGCAAACTTTAAAATATAGTTATTGGTTAGTTCACTCCGACAATCATTTGTGTACATAATGTACAGAAGAGGAGAGAGAACACAGCCTTGATGGGAGCCGGTTGATGTCACTGAAATTCCAGACAAATGTCCATTTACTCTCACTCTGTGTCCTATTTGTAAGAAAATCCAAAATCCAGCCCACCAAGTTGTAATTTAGCCCAACATTTTTTATGAGCTTCTGCACCAATAAATGGGGCTGGATAGTGTTGAAGGCAGACGAGAAATCCGCAAAAAAGCAGTCTAACATGGTTTTTATTTCCCTCCAAGTGCTTGTATATGAGGTTAAGCAAAGTTATAGTCGCATCCTGTACCCCCCTGTTGACTCAATATGCAAACTGCATGGGGTCGAGAAGATGTTCAATTTTTCCCAGCAGTTCTTTCTTTATAATTTTTTCAAAAGACTTCATAACTAATGAAGTTAGAGCCACCGGTCTATAGTCATTTAGAATTTTCGGGTGTTTGCTTTTTGCGATTGGAATAATTATTGATTGTTTCCATAAATTAGGGACTCTGTTTTGACAAAAAGATAAATTAAAAATATAATAAAAAATAAAACCTAATTGTTCTGCACAGAGGGTCAACATGCGGCTACTAATGTTGTCGGGGCCAGCGCTTGTACAAGCCTTACTATATTTAAAAGTATTCACAACATTTCGTTCAGAAAAAAAAAACACGGGTTTTACAGTAATCGGGTTACAGCAGAGGTTTTACTTATTCTGTTTCTTGCCCTAAAATGATTTTTTTTTTGAGTCCATGTTAATATGGTCAATGGGATTGTGATGACAAAACTTTGAGATTCTTTGGAACGCTTGTCTAACAAAATGTGTGTCCATCACTGTGATGTCGTTTAGGTTTGAGCTTCTTCAGGTGGCACTTCATTTTTTTTGTCTATGGTGATTTTTGCTGCTCAGTTCTAAGCATCACTTAGTGGGTGACAGAGCTTGTTTTCTTTTGTTTTTTTTCTGTGTGTGCTGTGCTCAGAACAAGAATTAAAAGCATTTACACATTGGTTGAATCACAACTTTCTTACATTGGTCTGAGCCAACAAGTGGCAGGACATAAATGTTTTTTTTCATGAGAAAATGAAATGGATTATTACTTGCGTTTCCCTTGCAGTTTATTCTCCTCATCCATTCCTTTCATTCTTTTCCTGCTTCTACCATCTCCCCCTCCCACTCATCACCTACTGCACAGTTCCACTCGTCCTCCCGTCTTCTCTCTCCTCTCTGCATTGACTTTTTGCCCTCTGCTTCCCTGCCTCTGTGATAACACCCGTCAGTCAGCGGTTCTAGATCTGTCCCTGCTCACTTCTTAGTGGTTAAATAGATTGAGCACACAGGCAGACAGAGTGATACTGTGGCTCACGATTCACAGCCGAAAACAGAATGACCGAACTGGGGAAAGAGTTTTTTCAAGATGAGAAATGTGGCATCCACTGTTTGAGATATGTGACTTACATTGCACTTTTTGTGGTGACCATGAGAAACTGTGTGCAAAACCTTAAAGGGGAACCACGTTCCATGTTATTTCTATGGTCTACGACAGTCCGAAAATAATAATAAACATGAACAACTCTCTCCCAAATCCCAAAAGTGCTGACACTCAAATTTGAACTGCTCCATGAACAATGAAGTGGGAAAGATGTTCTAGATGGCCCTGAGAGCACCCACGGGAATGTTGTGAGTACAGACGGGGAAGAGGACCAACTTAGAGCTGGGACGATTCGTTGACGTAGTAGATGTAATCAATTACGTAAATGCTTCACCCGTAGAAATCTATAAATAACCGGCTGCCTCCAGGAACAGCGCATGTATGGATTCCTCATGAGTTCAAACAACACATTGAGAAAAAGGCTCGCACACGGTCTTCTAAAGTGTGGGAGTATTTTACTCTTAATGCCAACAACAACGTGGTAGTCTGTAGACTTTGTAAATTTCATCCCTGAGTCAGGATAACAGCAGCAAAACGCCGTAAGTTCTGCTCACCTTTTTGTCCCTTTCCCTCCCAAGTAGAGTTTAGATTCTCTGCCCGAGCCCGAGCTTGACCCACGGGACGGGTCGGGCCCATATGTCCCGCCGCTGTCCTCGGGCCGGGCCGGGCCATTCATCAAGTATTTGTGTTTTTTTTATCTTCATTATTTATTATCATGCAACTAGCGAATTGGGTGGGGAGAAAGCTATGCTTCTCCAGCTTCTCCCGTAGCTCTGGGTATACAGTATGTCCTGCACTGACTTGAGTGTGAGATAATCTGTGCTAAAATCGTGTGTCTCCCCCATCTGTAGCACTGTCTTCGATAATTGTGCAAACATATAGAGCTAGAACAGTCTCAATAAAGATAAATGCAAACACTACATTCACACATGCACACACAGGATTCATACATGCACACACATGATTCATAAATACACACACAGGATACACAAATGCACACAAAATTCACAAATACACACAAAATTTAAAAAGCACAGAAGATTCACAAATGCATACAAAATTCACAAATGCACACAAATTTCATGAATGCACACACAATTCAGAAATGCAAACAAAATATACAAATGCACACAAGATTCAGAAATGTATTTCTGATGCACACACAAATATATCTTGATTTACAAACTGCTTGCGGTCTGTGAGCTGTGAAGTATTTGTGTGTGAATTTTGAGACTCCCCTGACGTGGCTCAACTCACAAATGCATTTTTTTAAACAGGGAATGATCTGCAACCAATCAGATATCTCCCTTGTTTTAGACAATCACAAGAACGCACCCCACATGACATACGTCACGATTTGGGAGGTGCCTACAAGGGGGTAAGCTTCGCTTCAGAACGCGAACCTCCGATGGCACCATTTTGTTGCTACAAAGCGATCACCTCTTGTTAGCATTACACTGACCGCCATTTTTTTTTTACGTCACTTGACTGCGAATAACTTTACATCTGAAGCGTTTAAAGACTCTATTTGTCCATTGTTTATTTCTAAAGAAACATGACAATGTATAAAAGGTTCCATTACCTTGTACCTCACGTTATAGCTCCATAGCAGACGTTTTTGTAAAAATAAGCTAACGATTGTGTCATAACCAAGTGACTTACTGTCGCACAGTAGAGGAATTACCGTATAGTACAGGAGAAGCTTGCAGGCAGTTTCGACTTACATTAGCTGTTTAGGTTTAATTACTAATGTTAACTAGCATGTTAGTTAGCAATAATTAGCCTGTGCTTATGTTATCTCCTTACATATATCTACGCTCTCCGTCTCTGTAAGATTGGAAATTATTGAGATTTCTCTTGTCACAGCTACCAGAAGACTTACAACTTTCAGACACGTTGCTCACATCACATTTACGTTGTCTCTGTCAGTTGGAGGCTGCGCAGTAAAGCAAGAGATCACCGGAAAAGTGCTTCAAATAGCCTTCACTGGTCTCCGTCCAGAGCAACGGGGTCTATTGGTCCATTATATACTTTCTATGGGTGCCTATGGCCTGAGCCCGTCCACCATTTCGGCATTCCTACACTATTGGTAACCAGGGGCAACCATAGACTGTATAGGGGGCAACAGTGTGAATGCTGCATTTCAAAACACTTGAAGAAATGGATGTGGAACTGTGAACTGGGCTGTTTAATTTGTTTTGTTGAGATGGAGAAAGTGAATCAGCGTCAGTCTGCTTGCAGGAGGAGAATATTCTGTCGGCAACTTTGTCCGCAATGTGCAAAGGTAGGTAACTTTACTACCGTTTTCTCTTATTTATCCCATGTCAATGAATTAAAAACTTTTCAAACGTTCATGTTTGTACTTTGTAGTTGTCTTAACACTTACCGGTAAGGATAATTGCATTAATTAATCTAAATTACATTAAGCTTACAGTAGCTAACAGTTTACATTAGCTTGTAGTTTACTGCATGTAACATTAGCTCATTGCCCTGTAGCTTCTAGCTTTCAAACAAATGCGGTGCAAAATATGATCAACAACTACAACAAGGTAAACGCTACCAGCTAATGAAGGTTGCCACAGGTAGTATGATATGCAGTAAACTGTAAGTGAGAAAGGTTAAATAGTACTGTAAACACACAAGCTACAAGGCTACAACCAACATAAGAGCTAGGTGTAGCTAAGTGTGTTACATGATCAACAGTCAGTTAAGACCATGATAAATAAACTACACCACTACACATTTACATGAAGTACCTTCATGTTACAGTATGCTAAAATATACTTGTGATACAATTCTAATCTTACCAGGACAGGTTGGATAACTACTGGACTAACCTAAAGCTTTCTCCTTCTGTCTGCAGCCTGGAAGCAACACCATCATCGGCAGCTGAGTCTGATCGTCGCTTCATGTTGAATATACTTGTGTACAGTATATAGTCATGTTTGAATAAATGTTATAAAAAAGATACACGTTTCGTTAATGTCTTTTAAGAGCTTGTATACCTAACTAGTTATTAAAACAGATAACATCTGAGTATACTTATTCAGCTAGAAGTTTCCTGTCTCCAGGTCACAATTTGATGGAAAGATAGACATTGAAAAACTGTTAACATTATATATATATACACACAAAAGACACAGACAAATCAGTTAATTTGATGCATTTATTTTTTGAATGGCAATCTCTAATATAGCAAATAATCTATTCAACATCTTTTGCTTTCCCTCTCTTCCTCATCTCTCCCTTCTGGTGATGCTAGTGCAGCCTCCGTTTGTTCCTTAGTTCCTGTTAAAAGACAGCAGCAAACACAAGACAAATGTTTACCTTTATGAATGCTCTTCACATGGGAAACTACTTATACATTTTAGCTTTCATTTAACGTTGCTAGTGAAGTAAACAAGGTGCAGCTTTACCTCCCATCCTGCAGCTACAACTGATAAACACACATTTCTAAGTCACTGCTAACGTTACACATATACAGTAACTGCTTATAAAAAGAGATGAAAATGCCACCGGACATTAAACTTTACAAACACAAATGGCACAAAAGACAGCAACCCAGCTAACAGCCTTGTGTTAAATGATTAGCATGGGTGTATTCACTTATGCTTAGCTATCACTGTAGTTAGCTAGCAGGATAGGGAACAATGTTAGCTAGGTGCACTTCATGGCTTTAAGAGCCGACAACATAAACACATTTTAAGAGAATTTACCCAAATGAATATGCAGAGAACACACTCCCATCGACTGGGAGATTAGGTCAAAAGTAAAGTACTTTCTTCTAATTGCAGCCACCCGATAAATAACGAAATAATAACGAAACCCTTACAGTTCACAAATATTCATTAACTTGAAATCGGACACCGTTGTTAGCTTTATAAGACATTTAGGTATGTTGTATAACATTGCAGTGTCTGGAATATGAGATGTGTGTATTGGGGATTCACTCAACCAATCAGCATGTGACCTCTAATGCGTGTGTATGGCAATTCGCTCAACCAATCAGCGAGCGTCTCTACATGTGTGTACGGGGATAAGGCTCAACCAAGCAGCGCGCAGCTCATCTGAATATTCATGACCATACCATATTCATACCAGGCCATTTTCAGCCCAACCAATGTTACATACCCCATTAGGAGACCATAAGGAACAGTGTGAAATACCCTATATAATCATTCTATCACCCCTTTAAAATCGGGCTGGGGCTCATAATTCTAGTTAATGTGTTGGGCCGGGCCGGGCTCAGACACAACGTGCACTGTAGACGTGTGCGATTATCAACATAGTGACACGGAATGTGTTCCCACTAGTAGCCCAACGGTACGTTAGTCTGTTGAGTCGTTTTAATGCCATCTGAGCTTTCATTTTCTCAAAGGCAGAGCAGGATACCCAGGGCTCAGTTTACACCTTATCACCATTTCTAGCCACTGGGGGACCATAGGCTGGCTGGGGGAATGCATATTAATGTTAAAAAAACTCATAAAGTGAATTTTTCATTTTTCATTTAAAAAAAAAAAAAAAAAAAAAAAGCAAATACAGGCTACTCTTTTTGCACTTGCTCTGTTTACTTTAAATTTGTATTTTTGTATTTCACCTGAAAGTGACTTGATTTTGTGGATGGATTGATAGCCTACATCTGGCTTCAGGTTGCACTATATATTCATTTTACTTGACCAGTGCAGTGTTAAACAATAAATAGAGACTTGGACCTTATTGAAATTTGTTTTGTGTAAATTGTTAATAATTGAGCAATGGGAAAATAATCGCACAGCCCTATTTGCATCTGAGTGTGGCACACTCTCTGCTCCTCACTAAAGGGCTTCAGGTGCCAAGTAGCAGAAGTAGCAGTGCTTCGCCTTTCTGACAACATAGTTCCCAGTATGTATATGGTTAGAAGGTGGCTGTGTCTCATGTTACGCACAAATCACAACATGTAAATAGGAACATGTTGGCGTTATTTTGTCACTTATTGGGAGCAGTAGGCTAGTTGGAGCCGGTTAGCTCCAGGATCTGTGCTAAGCTAGGCTAGTGATGGAGGCGTCAGACAGAGTTACGACACGCACGGAGATGAGAAGGGACTTATCTAACTCTGGGGGTTACAGTGAATAAGCTAAAGTCCCAATAAGTCGGCGTGTTCCTTTAAATGTAATTGTACCATGACCTGTATTCTTAAGTTTATGTTTTTGTAGACAACCAAATAATTTCATAAATAAGATCCCTGGCAACATTAATGCATGGATTCTAACCTGATTAATACATGATGTAATATATTGTTTTTTGTTTCTTTTTTTTGTGCTGTTTATTACGTCTTTCTTGACACCACAAGTCAAACTAGTTTTTTCTGACATTTCCCCAGTGGATGTGGCCCAGAAGAGAAGAGCAGGGAACGCTGTATGTTTATTGATGTTGTGACTGTTGGTACTCATTAAAGCTCGGTGGCATTCCCAGAAAGGCACCAGACATCAGAGACTGATTCAGGTTTTGACCGATAATTGGTGGTGGGAGAAGCTCTTGTTAAATCTATGTGGTAGCAAATGTCATACAGTACATATGAAAGGGTTTAACAAATCGAGACAAGTGTTTCCTTTAGGATTTTTTTTAGCAGTGGGGGCTGGTCCGAACAGGTTTTTTTATGGTGTCACTAGTGTTTCCAAGTTTGTCACTGGCTTTCATGTTTAAGACTTTGCTTGCCACTTTAATTCTTTGAGGTGTAGAGCTGCAAAGATTAGTGGAGTATAATCAATTACTTGAATTACTTACATTTTTTTGGGGGGTTCTCAAATGTGAGGATTTCCTGCTTGTTTTTCTTTTTCATATTATTAAAATTAATATCTTTGTGATTATTTGAGTAAAGCCTCAGTGAAAATAAACGCGAGTAGCAGCAGAAAAGGGGACTACTGTCAAATTTGACTTTACTGTATTTTATTTACAGTATCAAATCATAGAAAGAGTTATCTCAAGACACTTTACAGATAGAGTGGGTCTAGACCACACTCTGTAATTTACAAAGACCCAGCAATACCAACAATTCCCCCAAGAGCAAGCATTTAAGAAGCATCACTCCCAACATTTGGGAGGTGAAGATTTGGCCTGTCAAAAAGTAAAAAAAAGAAAGAAAAGATATCCAGGTTTGACGAGTAGTACAACAGGGGAACAGAAAAACTGTGGAATTGACACCTGTGCTATTTGTCTCAATTTAGCTCCCTCATCAGCTAAATTGTCGTCCTGTTGGCGTACAGTGACAGCGCTGTGGTATAGTTAAGCAAATATCAGACTTCCTAAGAGAAGAGTCGCTTCAAAAATCTGCCAACAGTCACTGTGGTCCCAAGGTGCACTGGCTGCGAGGCAGTTGGAGAGCAAAGACATAAGAGGGACTTGGCTCAGTGTTCAGAGTGAGCGAGGGAGACTGATTTGGTTGAATGGTAGCACAGAGCAAAAAGAAGAAGAGGAGGAGGGGAACGGGAACCAGCGGGGATGCCACACTCCAGATGGAGGAGGTTGACCCTCTTTACCTCTTTGACTACGATCCATCATGCACACACACACACACACACACACACACACACACACACACACACATGCGTGTACACACACAGCAGTAAGGGCAGATTCAACTGCTTGCTTTTTTCATGCCTCTGCTCTCTACAGTAAAGTCCAATTTGTGGTCCTGTGTTAAATCAATTCAATTAAATTTTATGTATAGGATCAAATCATAACAAGAGTTATCTCAAGACAAAAAAGGGGAAGTTCTCTGCGCTTCTGCAGACCACAACAATCCGGTGCAACCAAGGCAGGACACAAAGCTCGGGTGGTGAGGAAAACTCCCTTTTATGGAGAAACCTGGGACAGTTCCAGGCTCTTGGTAGGCGGTGTCTGACGGTGCCGGTTGGGGGTGTGATGAACAGTGGCAATTATAGTCACAAAATCGACGCCGTAGGTACGTGGAGATACGGACCGTACCCCAGATGCCACACCATAGCCTTATGTGCACCTCTCAAAAATGTATCTACAGACCACAACAACTGTGATTGGTCCATTTGGCCGTGGCTTGGTAGCGTTGCATTTCCCCAGACTCATTTCCGGGTTCTTCTTCTCCGTAAACAACATGACATCAAGGAGAGGGTTAACTTTTCCTGCTACAGATTTCCCACCGTGTTCAGAAAGTACAGGGGAGACAACAATTTGTTTCTCCCACTAGTCTTTACTCGCTCCGACACAAATCCCTGTCCCTCTCTCACTCGCTCTACCACACACTCCTCACGCACACACACACATGCCGGCTCTGCTATTCTCTCAAAGAGAGACATCAGCTTCTTCTCTCGTTCCTCTCTGTAATCTGGCCAGTGCACTAGTTTTGTTAGGCACTGTTGTTATTTTCCCCCCAGAGTGCAGTAATGGCTGGCAGCTGGCCTAATAAGCAATGGTTGAAGGAAGGAACTTTACAAGGAAAGGTCTCCGTTGGTTAAATAGTTTGGCTGGCTATGGCTCATTGGATCCAGCTGTCATTATGGTTTTGGCCTGAAGAAGGACGAGGGGTGATTTTCTCTCTCTTTCTTTTTGTCTTTTCTTTAGCCTGTTCAAAGCTGGACAGTGCGTGGGATCGTAATTTGCGTTGCTAGCCTGCTGCTCTTTACGGCTTTAATTGCTGCCGTTTGCAACTCGTTACCATTTTTTTTTGTCATTTTTGTTTTTCTCATTGTTGCTGTGATTGTTATTCATGTTCATTAAAACAATTTCGCCCAGATCTATCGAGGGAGCTAAAGGCATTATGGGTATTGTGTACAGTAATGTGCCTGTAGTTTTCTATAGACATGCACTAATAGGTCAACTGAGTTCTTTTGAATAAAAGACGTATAACAATATAACTGTTATCATTCATTGGGGATATTAGTGACCAGGTGTACTACAAATTATATAAAATAATCAGGATTTCCCAGCAAAGGACTATAGTTGAACATTTGTCAGCTGGCTAACACTGGCACATTTACAGAAAGGTTGATTAATGTGCATTGTTCTCATAAACAAAACAAGTGTAAATCTTAAAGAGCAAACTTTTATTCTATTCTCTTTTCTTATTTATTAATTTGTTGCACTTTGTGTCTGAAGATTTACATCAATAATAAACTACTCAAGTGTATCAGTGTAGCAGTAAAGACTTATTATATATTATTTAATTTTTTTGTCAAGCAAAATATGGTTGTTAGCACACCCACAGGGTAATCAATGGCTCCTGCGTAGTTCCACTCCCACACAGACGGTTGGATCAAGCTCTAGCAGAGGCGTTTGAATGTCAGATATGATGGAATATCTTCCAGTGCAGGGAATCGCCTGCTGATAGCTCATCAGTGACATCAAATCGGTCAGAGGGTGAAACGCTTCTCGCCATCATTGAAAAATATATCTATATATACACTACCAGTCAAAAGTTTGGGGTCACTTTGAAATTTCCATTCCACTCCATTATAGACAGAATACCAGCTGAGATCAGTTGCATTTATTGTTTTTTAATCAGAGCAGCAGTTTTCAGATGACATTATGTGCTTACATAATTGCAAAAGGGTTCTCGACTGTTGTAGAAAGAAGTGGCTGATCTTTAATGCAATATCTACATTGCCCATTATCAGCAACCATTCATCCAATGTTCCAAAGACCCATTATGTTTACTAGTCTGATATCAACAGAGAAAACATTGGAGAACCCTTTTGCAATTATGTTACAAGCACATAATGTAATTTGAAAACTGCTGCCCTGCTTAAAAAAAAACAATGCAACTGATCTCAGCTGGTACTGTGTCTATAATGGAGTGGAATGGAAATTTCTAAGGGACCCCAAACTTTTGACCGGTAGTTTATATATCTACAATTTGACTTGAATGAAATTTGTTTCTTTTGCTGCTTGTATATTATTTTGTTTAGGACAGTTACAAACTGGTTAAAACATAGCAGTGGAAGTAAACTTTACAAGCTTGGGTCTAGACAACTAACAACAGAGGTTTATTATAATTCACTCAAAACTCAAAAGAAATAATCATGCAAACCTTCCATTGAAGTAAAACAAAAGTTATACATTTGTAGTTGCGAGTGCTTTTTCAGAAGCCGTGAACTCTTTCTAGAGTTCTATGTATACGTACTGTGTATGTGGTTCATAATCCTTTTATTAAGGATACATTAAACAGAATAAGGTTCAGATGTGTGGTTGTGCATTAATGTAACCGAATCTCTGACTCTTTAAAGGAGAATTCCGGTTGATTTCAACACGTAGCTCTGTTTTTTGTAAATTTTGAGTGCTGTCAGTAGCAAAAAAAACACACCGTGTTCTCCTCCTGCTACAGTTTGCAACCAGGAGGCTGAAACAGGGCAAGTTTTAAACATGCTTTTAGCCTCTTAACATGTCCGAAATGTCATTACAAGTGCCTACCCATGTGAAGTGATTCCTTCCCAATGAACACAGTGAATCTGATTGCAGTAGAAAGAAATGCATAAAAGTTGTGCTAATTCAGCTCTGTTTAGTTCTGGTGTTGAAATCGACCAAAATTCTCCTTTTAATCCTTTTTTTCCGATACGTGACAGTTCCTCTTTACACGCTATGTTTTTCGTTAAACATCAGGGGAGAAGACACTTTTAGTTGAGAACTGTTTTGGCAGGAAAGTTTGTCAGGATGTGTCTATTTTTGTCTATTTTAGTGCTGTCAAACGATTAAAATATTTAATCGCAATTAATCGCATATTTTTATCTATTCTAAATGTCACTTGATTTCTTTTTGTCCCATTATTTTTCTCATTTTAATACTCTTATCAACATGGAAAAGTGGATTGGCTTGCTTTGTGCTTTTGTCGCCTGGCTTTGACGAGGGGGGGGCGAGAATTCCCATCAGCTGTGTGCTTGACCATCAAGTGGTATTTCAGACTGGACGTGCTGCGATGATAGCTCAGTTCACAATGACAAAACACACAGATCACTTTGGTCTTGTCAATGGAACCATTTGGCAACTTTTTAAAACTAAACTTTCCATTCAGAATCTTATTGGCATCCATTTCGGCGTCTCGCGTTCGCCATCCACTCAAAACTTAACGTTAGCCTACTCTTTGGCTGGCTCGCAAGCCCAAACAAGTGTGTAGTGTTGTAATTTTTCTAACGTAACTAGTTGTTGCTAACCTGACTCCGCCAGATGGTTTGCTTCGCATTTGCTCGGCATATCCATTTGGGAAATTTCCGTTGGAGAACTTTTGGGAAGGGCAGAAATACTGGTTAGCTGATTGGATAAACCATCTGTCTATATAGGTATGTGATATACAGATGGTTTATCCAATCAGCTAACCAAATCAACCAATCAGATCAAACTCTTGCCGAAACCAGTCGGGAGAAGATCAAAAACATCTTTTCCTCCGAGAAAAGCCTCCAGTGCCGTTTTTTGCTCTTCTTTCAATGAAGGAATACTTTCTAATTTGGATAAAACTTGCGCGATAGCTACGCTCATCTCATCCGTGTAAGCTGCCATGTTGTTTAGAATGAACGGGTGCTTCTCGATGCGTCACACCTAAACCCACCTCAAAACCAACGCTGAACCAATGCTGACCAACGCTGTCGGTCGTTTGGCGAAAGGCTCCACATTTTCTCTATCTCAAGATGCCAGACTGATCTGTGAGTAGAAAACTGAAGCTTGCGAGATCAGGACGGTCTCACGAGGCTAAGTTGTTTGCTAGGCCAAAAATAACGTTAATCTTGCGATAAAAAAATAACACGTTAAACTGACAGCACTCGTCTATTTTCATCAACCAATTACAGACATTCAAATGCAGTGTTCAACCAACAGCAGCAATTAACATGCAGGGGCCTGCTTTCAATCAGCGTGTTGTAAAGAGGCAGAACAGCTGTGATGCCTAGTACACAAAAAGGTTACAATAAATAAAGGATCGGGATTGCATGAGGCTTTATATAACCGTCTGATATTGAACATTTCTAAAAAAAAAAATATTTGCACAAATTCAGATCTTGCTTATCGTTTCGAGATATTCCTTGCAGCCAAACGCTCGCTGACATGACCCCCTCAAACAAGCTCGAACTTAAAGGTCCCATGACATGGTGCTCTTTGGATGCTTTTATATAGGCCTTAGTGGTCCCCTAATACTGTATCTGAAGTCTCATTCCCAAAATTCAGCTTTGGTGCAGAACTACAGCCACTAGAGCCAGTCCCACAATGAGCTTTCCTTAGTATGTGCCATTTCTGTGTCTGAAGTTATTGAGGAGGAGAGTGGGAGGGGCAAGGTGGAGGGTGGGGGTGTGGCCTTGACCAACTGCCACTTTTCTCGTTTGAAAGCCATGATGTCTCTCTCTCATGGGTTGGCCAAATTCTCTGGGCGGGCAAAGCAGAGAAAGGGGAGGTAACCTTGCTTGTTATGACCTCATAACAAGCAGGTTCCAAAACGGCTCATCTGAGCTTTCGTTTTCTCAAAGGCAGAGCAGGATACCCAGGGCTCGGTTTACACCTATCACCATTTCTAGCCACTGGGGGACCTTAGACAGGCTGGGGGAACTCATATTAATGTTAAAAAACCTCATAAAGTGAAATGTTCATGCCATGGGACCTTTAATGATGTGTGGGTGTATGAATATAACTTTATCATTCATAACAAGTACAGAAGATCTGATCGCATCATGTGTAAATAATTGTCTGTGTTGAGACGTGAGTGACTCATCTCTTCACTTCTCAAATGTCTCCAGAAAGTCAAGATGTGAAGTATTTTCTAGCAAAAGCCTTCTTCTCGTTCCAATTGTCAGTTGTCTCACTTATCCGAACAACGGGGGGCATCTCAGCGCAGTCAATGAGCATTGATTGGCTTTGAAACATTTGATTGTTTCACGACAAAACGAAAAGTGACGGCTTGGGCAAATGCTTTTGAGCAGAATGCGTCTTCAGTGCGTGCAAATATTTCTTTTTGTTGTCTTGTTTTGATCAAATCAACCTTTTTTTAACCTTGATTGTTGGTTTCTTTTTGTAATCTCCATCTGTTCATACCCTTCACATCTACCTCCTCTCTTCTCCCTGTCATCCCCTGGCAAATTCAACAGCACTTTATTGGCAGTACTGTCTTAAATAACTATAAATGTTTTTTTTTTTTATGTATTACAATGCTTATCAGCTAAAATCAGCAGATATATAATTCAGCTCATCATTTTGGAGGAACACTCTAGAGCTGATTGGCTGAATAAATGTATTTTTTTATTGACAGTATAAACAAGTACAACAATTACTTTGTCCTGTGTATCTGTAGTCATGTTTTTAATATTTGTCATCTAGATCAGCCCAAAATTGTTTGCTATTTTTTACAATTTTCTGTCCAATTATTGAGTTAGAATAACAAAGTTGGCTCTTTTCCGAATGCACTTAGCAGATTTCATGGTAATCTTCTTTTTATATTACACGATGAAATTATTAATTGGAAATCTTGCGTCCACATAAAATGCATTTTTCTTTTTACTTTTTGCTATACTGGAGAATCTGCAGTAAAACTGCAGTAGAGCATGCAGCGGAGTGGCGTTCGATTATATTTTGGCCTGAAAGTGGCACCACACAAAAGGTAAAAGGGTCACAAAAGTCATTAGGAATCATCCTCTAGAGATGAGCTAACACAAAGCTGCTGTAAATCTAAATCAGGTTTTTATTGAAGTTACGAAAAATGGATAAGCATGCTTAAGGAAACTGGAACATATGTGAAACTGCAGGCGGGGAGAGAGAGAGAGAGAGAGAGAGAGAGAGAGAGAGAGAGAGAGAGAGAGAGAGAGAGATATTGGAGCTATTACTCTTCAACTGAATGGTTGTTATGGAAGAAGGGCGTCTGAAGTGCCAGAGAAAATCAAGTTCCCTTCAAGTTCCCATCAAGTTCCCCTTGAGACAAAGAGGAAAGACAGGGCCACAGATGTGAGCGACGAGTGTGCACACCTGTGTTCTGGCTACTGAAAACAGAAATCAAATTGACAATAATGGCTCACTACTCCGACTTGATATCAATCTTTATAGCAGCTATAATTCATTTTTAGAATACATTGTATAAGCAATGGAGTCGCTCTTAGTCATGAACCTACGGTGAATTATCGCCCAAATAGGCAGCTCCGCTTGGTTTTACGCCGCTTTATAGTGAGTTTCAGCTCATTGTTTAGCTGCTTGGCATGCAACTTTACCGTTTTTGGCTCACTCTCACCGCTCTCTCAGTGTTGTTGTTGTTGGTCTGGAGTTCAGTCTCATCACAAAATTGAACAAATGAATGTTTGCCCATTGTTGGGGCTTTGTAAATTATAGAGTGTGGTCTAGATCTACTCTCTAATCTGTAAAGTGTCTCGAGATAAATCTTGTTATGATTTGATACTATAAATAAAATTGAATTGAAAATTGAATTGAATTTGTATTAATTGTAACCAGAGTCTTTGCCAAACCCTAACCATACTGTATTTCCATGTGCACATACAGTATTGTAGACATTGGCATTGATTGCCTTTTGTTTTTATGTGTTTTAAAACTGCGACACAGATTGATGATACAAATTGATGATGAGTGTCTGCTTGCATGTTCTTTTTTTCTATCATGGTGTTACCATTCACCAGGCTTTCATCACACAATATATGCTTGATGCATGATATGCATGCTATTGTACAGTCTGACAGACTGCGACCAAGATTGTATTTGACCCCTTTTGCACATGCAATAAACCTGCAAGATTGCATAATCCACAGTGCATATTGGCCTTAAATTAAAAAAAGGAAAAAAAAATCCAAAGCATTTTGTGGAGCACCAATTTGTATTTTCTTCTTTCTTCGTCTCATTAATCATCTTCTGACTCCTTAAATTTGTCTAGCAACCCCTTGTGGCCATGGTAAAGCTCTAGAAACTAAATTACACACATTGTTTAGCTTGCTTTGGTTCACTAAAAAGAGAGAGAAAGAGGGACTATAATGTGCAAATCACAGGGAGGCAGTCATTGAAACGGAAGAAAAAAGAGGCAAAACACTGATAGAGGATAAATGCATCAAAATAAAAAAACAGGAAAGACGAGCGAGTGAAATGAAAGGCAGGAAAACAACAAAAGCAGATCCGAGGAGCCATTGTACTGGAGCTTCAGAGAGCAGTAAAGGTGAACAGGAACAGAGAAGGTGGAAAGCAGAGTGAGAAATAGGGAAATGCTAGAATAGGGGGAGTGATTAGTAGGGCTTTTAAAGACAGCAGGTGGAAATGTCACACTCTTTAATAATGGTGCACCATTTTAATTCAGTAGGCCTAATTGTAATTTGTACAACATCACAGATTTGCTCTTTTATGTTATTCCTCTTTGTAACTCTTGACATGTTCCTTTCTTAATATGTTCTCAAGCTGAGTGAGGGTAATAGTCGTGCTACATTGGATTGAGTTTAGATTCTCTGCCCGAGCCCGAACTCGAACTGGACCCGTCTGGCCGATATTTTCCGCCACTATCTTCGGGCCAAGCCGGGCCCTTCATCAAGTATTTGTGTTTTTTTTAATCATTACTTTATTAGCCAATTTTTTTTACGTTTCTTCATTCGGATCCATTTGCGATCCATTCCATTCAGAATAAACAAACAACGCAGTTTACATTCTTTGTCCTTGTTGCATTATTCATCAAGATAATTCTAAACAGATTTCTGTAGTTCAAACAACTTAGAATTGTAGTTGAGAACATCAGTTATAATGCAGGGTTTCCGCGGGTCATTAAAAAGCATGAAAAGTAATTAAATAGATTTTGTGAAAATTCAGGCCTGAACTGGCATGAAAAAGCATGACCTTCGATGTTCAAAGGCATTCAAAATTATGTAAAGTTAATGGAATAAAAACACTGTTTTTCACATTTTATTTTGATTATATAAACATCTAAATCTAATTTTGATCGGAAATATAGCGTAATGGTTGACAGGCGGAACCTTTTAATTGGCTGTTTTTTACGGCTGGTGCACAAAGTCGCGACACCGGATGCTAGTAATGCGGTGAGTGTGAATCTACTGTCTATGGTGTGAGTGAGTGTACGCTGTGGCGAAAGAACGGAGGAAATATCAAAACGGAAAAATGGGAAAATGCAAGTTTCAGCAGAAGTGGTTGGAGGATGAACTATTCAGAACCTGGTTTAAGCCCGTCGATGGTAAACCCGGAGAGGCATTTTGGGGCGTGTGCAAAAAAAACTTCAAACTTTGCACAATGGGCGTCAATGTGGTGAAATCACACTTGCAGTCCGAGAGTCACAAGCCGGCACTTAAAGGCAGGCAGCAGTTAACTGTTTCGAATTTTTTTGCCATGACCAGCAACGCAACTTCTGCTGTTGAGAAAGAGTTGGAGCAAAAAGGAAAGGAACTAAGTGTGTGTGTGTGTGTGTGTGTGTGGGTGTGGGTGGGTGGGTGTGGGAGGACGGAGGGTATTCCCCCTTAGAAACCAAAGTCTGGCTACACCCTGTTTCAATACCAACTTTCAGTTCAGATGGCGGTGCTTACTTGAAGTTAGTCTAACTTTTGGGACTGGTTGACATGATTTTGGCGAATTAGCCTACTGCCGTAAGCAGTATAGGTTCATTACTTTTAATTATCGGTGCATGTTGTTTTGAGATCCGCGGGGCAGAGACGCGAGCTGTTCAGTGAACAGTGTTTTAAATATTTGTATTTCTGTTGTGTTCTTATTTTGTGAAGCACTTTGTGTTGCGTTTAATGACTGTAAACCATCTTGTGAGCCATCTGACAGTTAAATTTGGATTTTCAAATATAAAAAATTGGCATTGTGAAATGCTTACAATTTGTGTGTTAAAGTATCTGCAGTTGGACATGGGCATGAAATTAGTTTAAACTGGCATGAAAAAGGGCATTAAAAAGCATGAAATGAGATTTGCTGATACCTGCAGAAACCCTGTAATGGCCCAGGTATTAAAAAATTGTCGGGTTTAAATCGGGCTCGGGCTCATAATTCCAGTTAATGTTTTGGGCCAGGCTCGGACACAACGTGCACGGGTAGTGGTTCGGGCTTGGTTTTTTTCTTTTGGGCCCTATCTAAGCTCTATAAACCGTGTGTATAGAAAAAGAGGCAGAATGTACTTGACAAAATACAATCTTGAAACCCATTGGCCATTAGCTGACTAAGCTTTAGCTTTTGATTAACTTATGTATTTGTATTAACTTATTTTATGTATTTTATCTGCCTGCACAGAAACCATCCGTCTATAGACCTCTTCGCTCAACTCCACATTCATTCTCGTGTCTCAAGTTGCTAATCAGAATGTAAGCGATGACCGGCGCACGACAGAGTAAGTGTTGGCTCGGATATCTGCTGGCCACACCGGAACCCACTTAATAATGGCCGTTACCCAATGGGTTCCAAGATTGCTAGTTACTTGACATGATGGTGAGCTTGTTTTATTTGGTGTACACAGCGGTAGCGCGGTGTGACTTCTACTGTACCTCTTTGCTTGATTACTCGTGACATCTTCTGTCCTTTTTAGTTTGCAGAGTCATACATGTATTACACCTTTACCAATTTAAGACCGTGTTGTGGTCGACATTGAAGTCAAAAGTTGAGTAAATCAGACAGACAAACTAAACTGCATTTAGAGCACCGGTCGGCACTCGCCTGTTTTTAAAGACCACACCTGTCTGCTCCCGCTTTTGTTTGTACCTCAACTTCCTGTATTCACGATCCATTTATCCCGAGCCTGCAAGCCAGCCTTCTGATTAAAACGCTCCGTAAAAGAGTCCCACAAGTGCTGTTTCAGTGTGAAGAAATTCACTGGCAATTAATGTTGCAACATTGCAATTTGGTGCTTGTGATGCATAATACGTCACGCGTTCCGAAAGCTTACCAGCCAGCACTATGACTGCACACAATAATGCTATTATTAGAACACAGCCTTCTGCATCAGTGTTAAGTCTTGTGAATCAGACAAACATAGACTAGTTGTAGTGAAATCCACCGAACGCTAAGCGGGGATTCAGACTGAAAACGGCGCAGGGGGCCGCATTGGTGGGTTTAAGTGTTGTTTAAGAGACGATGAAATATGATCCACAGAGTTCGTACTGTTCAGAAGTAAAAGATTAATGTGTTTAAAGGTTATTAAACGGCAAAACACTGCACAGCTGTTTACAATACCAACAGACAGGATTTTACAACTTTGGAAAGTTATCACTGCAGCAACTTTCTTATCTACCAGGTATATTGATGCATTTATTTGATTGGCCAACACAGCACCTTACTGGAAGTGCCAGGTTAAATTTTTTTGCCTGGGGATCCTTTGTTGTTCTGCCAGAACCACCTGTGTTGGACTGGCTCCATTCAAATGAATAAGATGGCTGTCTTTTTCACACACAGGCTACTGTCAGTTAGCCTCGTAAGACCGTCCTGATCTCGCAAGCTCCCGTTTTCTACTCCTAGATCAGTCTGGCATCTTGAGATAGAGAAAATTTGGAGCCGTTCACCAAACGACCGACCAATCAGCGTTTGGTTTTGAGGCGGGTTTAGGTCTGACGCAACGAGAAGGGACTGCTACTCTAAACAGCATGGGAACTTCCACAGATGAGATGAGCGTAGCTATCGCACAAGTTTTATCCAAATTAGAAAGTATTCCTTCATTGAAAGAAGAGCAAAAAACTGCACTGGAGGCTTTTCTCGGAGGAAAAGAAGTTTTTGCTCTTCACCCGACTGGTTTCGGCAAGAGTTTGATCTGATTGGTTGATTTGGCCCGTCTATTACCAACATAGGTGGTGATAGACAGATGGTTTATCCAATCAGCTAACCAGTACTTTCTCCCCTTCCCAAAAGTTCTCCAATGGAAAGTTCCCAGATGGATATGACGAGCAAATGCAAAGCGATCCATCTGGCGGAGTCAGGTTAACTGTCAGTCTGAAGCAGTGTACAACCCAATTGGACTGCTACTATGGAATTATTTTGATGAAACATAAAAAGAAAAGGATCAATGATAGCTATAACAATTAGACCAGGATCGATGATAGCTTTAACAATTAGACCATTGCACCATTGAACCCTCTCTGCTTCTGACCTCTGACCCCTCTTGTGAAATACTGTGTGGCCTGGAAGCTAAGACACAGAGTCCTACCTTCAGCAAAACGTGAAAAGCCCCTTTTGAATTTCCACTCAGTAATATAGACAGACTCAAAGACTGAGCATTTTGTAATTGTTCATATTTCGTGTTACCTTAACCGGCTTTTTCAGGGGCATTGTCACCCAGCTTGAGCAGAAGCATCCCGTCTTAATGATAATTTGTGGTGATAGATGCTGGAACATCACATATTTCACTGTGAGCAGATGGAAGGAAACACAACACCCTGCTTGGTGGCAAATGGATGATGCAATTGCCTCGCATTTTCTGCTCCATCAAACTGAAGGAAAACATTTAAATATGCCGGTTGGTGTTAGACGGATCACTCAGAGCCTAGCACATGGCATTCATTTTTTGTTTTCCGTGCAGCGATGGGGGGAAGGTGGGGAAGAACTCTTAACAGAGCTAACACCTACACCATGGGCACAGCTTAAGGCATTTTTTTAAAGTCTCCAGGACAACTGTATGAACACAAGGAAAACATGCAGACTCCACACAGCACGGAAGCTTCCGGCCCAGAGGCAATACAATTCTGCCACCACACTAGCACCTAGTTGTATGAACAAATAGATAGAATGGGATGAGGGCAATATGTATGTACAAAATTAACAGTATATTGATTTAGGGCTGCAACTAGTGATTATTTGAATTTTCAATTTAGGGGTGTTTCAAACCTGTGTTTTCTAGTCTGTTGAATCACACGGTTCGTTTTCCTCCTTGGTACGTAACATTTGTTTGTGCAAATCCGAACACAGCAATAGTACTCCGGTGCAAAACAACAGCACCGAGACCTTTTAGACAAAGTGGCCTTGGTCCGGTCACAAAAACTTTCTAACAGTGGCTCAGTTACGGCTAGCCGAGACGGTTCAACCAGGCTGGTCGCACAGAATTCCGTGAAATGATCATGACTACGGTAGTGAGTACTATGTAAGGCCGAATTTCCATGTAAGGAGGTTGGTTGGGGTTGTGGATGGGTCAAACACCGGACTTTCACCCAGGAGAATGGGATTGTGTCCTGCAAGTCGCTTTGTTCTTTTCCGTCCCGTTCTTCCCGTGTGTCACCGAACCGCAAGCCCACCCACGACCTTTTCTTTAACTTAAGGGGCCGTGTCGGAATTTTTGGCGATCCATGTTGATATAACGTAATTCTTCCATGGGCCCATAACGGAATGTTTTGCGATTCCGTGAAACTGCCACAGATTTTGAATTAAGGGGCCGTGTTCATTTCACGGAATTCTGTGAGATCAGGTTGGTTCAACACAAATACAAAAGCTACAACACAAATACAAAACCTACAACACAAACATAAAAGCTACAACACAAATACAAAACCTACAACACAAACACAAAAGCTACAACGCAAAAGCTACAACACAAACACAAAAGCTAGAACGCAAAAGCTACAACACAAACACAAAAGCTACAACACAAGCACAAAAGCTACAACGCAAAAGCTACAACACAAACACAAAAGCTACAACACAAATACAAAACCTACAACACAAACACAAAAGCTACAACACAAGCACAAAAGCTACAACGCAAAAGCTACAACACAAACACAAAAGCTACAACACAAATACAAAACCTACAACACAAGCACAAAAGCTACAACGCAAAATCTACAACACAAACACAAAAGCTACAACACAAATACAAAAGCTACAACACAAATACATAAGCATGTTTAGTGAAGCACAAAGATTATATCCCACTGTTATGTGCTTGTAACTTGTTAACCGTATCTATCTGGTTGTGGATCCGCTCCCAGCGGCAAATTCCCTCGATAAGGCTGGCTTTTGTCTGCGCGAAAACAAACCGAACTAAGGGGAAAATGCAACAAGTTTACTAACCCATCCACTCATACGGTACACAGGAAACGTAGTCTAGGTTTGAACATGCCCTTAGAGATATCCTGGCTCACCGGAGTTTGATTGGAGAAGGACCGAGTCACCTTAAATGTTCCACCTTAAATGGGCTTGGTGTAAAAGCATCCTTGGTATCAAATATGCTATCAAATATGTTATATAAAAAAGTTTGGTCTGAATGTTTATGGAAACCCTTACCTTTTCTCTTCCTGCAAAAACATTTAAATGTTTAAGCTCATCTTGCACTCAGGGATGTATACTTAAATGTATCCAATTACATGTGATTTAGGGTGATGCGTCAGCTATAGTCACCTCACATGAAACTGCAACGCTCTTTTAGCCATATGTATTTCTTTTTCTCTTAACCCACCTCCTGATCTAGCAACACGGGTAAGGATGGATTGGTGGAGACGAGCAGTCCGCTATAGCAGGTTGCTTTTAAGCCTCGAGTCACTGTGGTTCTCCAGACACTCCGTGCTTGTTCTCACAGCCGCTTTTTTTAGCAAAGAAATCAAATCTGTCTTATATGTCTCCCACCTGCATATTATATTTCTCTCTGAAAATACGTTATTACAGAAGCTAAAGATGCTCTCCTTGCCGTTTGTTTGAGACATTAACATTATCTCTTACACAACCTTAACAGCAGCTTAAACACAATTAAACACAACGTATTCATGGTACAATGAAGCTAATATTAATAATTGCATCATGACCAGCAAATGTTTGGCTGTATACTATGCTTTCATGCATTTAAACATACTGAGCTGTAAGTGGTGGTTGAAAAAAAAATCTTTCAATTTTTTGGACCTCCGTCATGGTTTTCTCTCTCTCTCTCTCTCTCTCTCTCTCTCTCTATCTCTCTCCCTCTCTCTCTTCCTCCTCTTTACCTCAGTGCTGTGCAAACTGTCAACTCCCAGGGAGTGGGTGTGCGACACACTTACATAAAACCAGCATGTTACACAATTTCAATGCTCTGTGTATCTATGTATGTGCTCATACATGTGTGCGTGTGTGTTTGTGTTTTTTGCCTGCATGTGGGCTGTGGGGCTAAAAGTCTTGACAGAGCCTAATATAAAGGGATACAGCCGATTATAGCGCTGCATGCAAGTGTGTGGGTTTGCAGCTCTGCGTTTGTGCGTGTGTGCGTGTGTGCGTGTGTGTTTACAATACATTTGAGGCTGTGAAATCCTCTGCGGCAATTCAGTGTGTACTTATCTGCACTGCTCTTTTTCCTTTACTCCTAAGCACTGTGTCGCCTATTTAACTGTTTCTAGAGCATGAGTCCTAATCCTCCTATCAAACGGGGTGTCTTTTTTTTTTTCTTTCAATAAACACTGTTAGTACAGAACAGCACAGATCCCCTCTGAGCTGACTTACACACTATCTGAACTGGATTGGTGAGCTACAGCTGCACGGCAATCACTCATCCTGCCCATTCAGGTGTAGGTGTGAGAGAGAGAGAGAGAGAGCCGAGATGTTCAGGATGAATAGGGTGGTGCTTCAGTCTGCCGTCTGGCAGCATGGTGGCTCAGTGGTTAGTACTTCTGCCTCACAGCAAGAAGGTTCTGGGTTTCTGTGTGGAGTTTGCATGTTCTCCCCGTGCTTGCATGGGTTTCCTCCGGGTGCTCCGGTTTCTTCCCACCATAAAGACATGCATGCAACTAGGACTACAGTTGAAAATTAGCCGACTGGCTAACACTGGCGCATTTACAGAAATGTTGATTAATGTGCATTGTCCTAATATAAATAAATAAATCTTCTTCTTCTTTGGTAATGATGCGCTAGTTTCCTGTCTGACTGACTTCTTCCTCACTTATTGACCTCCCAATCACCTGGCTTCCTTTTGTCATGCGTCTTCTTGTTTGATTCTTGCCCTGTTGCTTCCTTCCTTCCCTCCCTATTCGCTCACCTGTCTGACCCCTGTCTGACTTTCTGGCCTCCTTTCTTCCTTCCTTGCTTCCTAACAAAGGTTTAACTCCCCTGGCTGATTTTCCTTTTACTCCCATCAATTTGACCTCCCGGTCTTGATTCTGCTGTCTGTCTTGCATTCTTTGCCTATTTTCTTCTAGTGTATATTCACTAGTGGTGCAACGGACCATAGTTGATCCATTTGGACCACGGACTCATGATTCGAAAGCATTTGAACCGCGGATTAATTGCAAAGTTTATCCATAATAATAGTGTGAAATACATTTTTACTGTCGCTGTTACTTAAAGTAGGCTGACCAATCTCTATGGAGGGTTGCCGTGAAAAGATACAGGCAACATAATGTTCTGTTCATGTTCTGTTTTCGGAGCATGTTAAAAGCAGTTGATAGGGACTGTCATGGCTACTGGAGGAGCGGAAGAACTCGGAAAAAAGCCGTGACGCTAGCTACAGCTACGTCGCATCAGCGGCAGTTGGTAGTTAGGTTACCTGAGAATAGGGGGTCTTTGAGGCCGGGTACAGACGCCGGCTACAGAGTACGGTCATATCAGCGGCAGTTGGTAGTAGTTACTCTCATAGCTACTCAACTAGAGGTAGTGACACAGACATAGTACCGTGTAGATTTAAGACCTGTTCTGGGCAACATACTTTTTTGTACATGGCAGCAATGGAATGGAACAAACTCCCAGTTGAGATAAAGTTAAGCCAGTCAGATTGTTGTTTTAGTCGAGCATGTGGTGAATGGTTGTTAAATGCTAATTAGATTCAATCTTTTATGTAGTCTTAAATGACTATTTATTATTACAGTGTATATATTTGTAATTATTTTGTATTTGGATGTGGTTGAGTGTACACAATGTACCTTTTAGTCATCTGTAGCTTGCCTGGACATCTTTATCAGACTACAACGAGGACCACAATGGAAATAAGTTTGTAACTTTCTTGTGTTATCCTCGACAGTTCTGTTAAATGTGTAATGTCACTGTGATGGCATATTGTTATGCATTTATTTCTGTTACTGTCTAATAAATCAAATCAAAAATCAAATCAAAACCCGAGAATAGGGGGCTTTGAGTCGGGTACAGGGCACCACGAGCTGCCGGCCGTTTGGGTGGACATGAGGTTAAGTTTAAGCGACAAAAAGTTAGGCACCAAAACGGCTGGTTAAGTTTAGGAAAAAGATTGTGGTTTGGATTTAAACACTCCCCAAGAAACATGCATTTCTGGAGTGACATATATGCTTGTTAGTGTTGACACCATGTCTGTGGGTTTCAACACATGTTGAATAGGACATGCAATCAAATGCACATGTCAGTTGTGGTGTTCTGCTTCCCTGATCACTGTATCCCTGTCATCCTTAAGCTTCCTTTCCGTCCTTGCCGCTCATGTGGCCACCTATCTAAATTCCATGCTTCCTCCCTCCTTCTATTCCCTCTCTCTCTCTTTAGTCCAGTGATGTAGTGTGGTGACCCTCTGTGTCTGTGTTGTTGAAGGATTAGTCACTGCAGAGAATCTCACCTACAGGCCAGTTGTGTCAATACATCATTATCTGTCTGCACAAGCTTAGCTGTGTGTGTGTGTGTGTGTGTGTGTGTGTGTGTGTGTGTGTGTGTGTGTGTGTGTGTGTGTGTGTGTGTGTGTGTGTGCGTGTGTGTGCGCGTGCACCTCCGTTCTCGTCGGTTCCTCTCTTTATGATTCACCTTGGGACACCTCTTTATCTCTTTGCTGTTGTTTAAGCCTCGCCCTCTTCTTCCTCATTTTTTTTTTTTGTCTCTCAGGCGGCTTGTCATCTCTACTCTCTCAGGAGCGATGTTGTCATCCTTTCTTTTCCCTCTGCTGGCTGGTGCTGCTTCTATCTGCATGGCTCCTTGCGCTGACACATGTCTTGCACATAGAAGCCCACAAATGCACATACGTGCAGTGTGTTCTACTGCTTCTGTAACTCATACTCGCTCACACACAGTCAGGACACTCCTGTGTAATTCTAGCGATTGATTTGCCCCGGGCCAGTCGTTACTCACGAGGTATCTGTCATATCACCCCCACGCACCCTTCCCTCTCTTCCCATCCATCATCTCACACCCCCGTCTCTCTCTCTTTTTCTTACTCTGTCTCTGTCTCCCTCTGTCTCTCTCTCTCTCTCTCTCTCTCTCTCTCTCTCTTCTACTCTAATATGCACACAAATCTCACAAAATCTCACATACACCATCTCATCCTTTCATTTCATTCCTCTCGCTCTAAAGCTTCTATTGCCCTCAGTCTTTACCTCACCACCGCTGTTTCATTGTACTGTATGTATGTGTATGTCCTTCTGTCTATATTCAGCATCATATGCTGATTCATTAGTCTCAATAAATCAGCAGAGACCTGTAAGGTGTGCGCGGTGTCCCCTTTTGTTCTCAGTGGCTGGTTTTGAAATCAAAAGCGGCCTGCCTGCGTGTGTGTGTGTGTGTGTGTGTATGTGTGTGTATGTGTGTGTGTGTGTGTTTGTGTGTGTGTTTGTGTTATGGACTGAGTCCAAGCCATTAGGGTCCCTGATGGGAATGGTGACTCACTGATGTGATGAGCTGTCATTTCTTATAGCAGAGAATGCCTTGCTCTGTGAGTTCACACACTGAAAGGCTGGTGATTTAACCCTCTGTAGTCTGGTATTTTCAGACAGAGATGATTTTGGCTATAAAATAAATCATATTTGTGACACCAAAATATTAATTGAAGTTTAGAAAGAATGAAGAAACGCATATATCATTGCCAAGGTGGTAGAGACGGGGGCTGTTGTTTCCCGCAAGCACCTACGCTTTTTTTAAAAGACAGTTTTTTGGGCTTTTTCCGCTTAATTTTTTGATAGGACAGTTAGGTGAGAAAGGGGGAAGATATGCAGGAAATTGTCACAGGTTAGCTTTGAACCCTGGACCTCTGCATCGAGGCATAAAGCTCTCAGTATATGTGCACCTGCTCTACCACTGATCCAAACCTGCCACAGCCAGCAGCTAAGTTTACAAGAATTTCAAGATTTATGGCAAACTAAGATTAACACTTAAACTACATACAGACAGCTTTCGTTTCAGCTTGTTTGTAACAATTGCCTATTTGCAGAGTAGCACAAACTGGTCGTGTAAAACAGCAGCTGTGGATGGGAGATATCACTTTTCTCTGTTGCCTGTTGAACAGGTGTATTGCGAAAGTATTGGCTAAAGTAAGATGGTAAACATGGTCAACATTTAACCTGCTAAACATTAACATGTTAGCATCACCATTGTGAGCATATTAGCATGCTGACATTAGCTGTGTTAAAGGACAATAATGTTTATGCTTTTTCTACATTATTTCTAAGATTGTTTATCTTAAAGTCATAATTGTGTCAACAACAGCTAACATCCTGTAGTATGACATACAGTATCACACTTTACACCCAGCGTATTTAACAGTAAATGTCACCACTCATAAAAGTACAGTTTGTTAATACTGTAAGCTCACACTTGCATATTATGAATTTTATTTTATTTTATTTAGTTTTTTAACACAGTGAATGTCTTACTGCAGGATTTCTTTATTATACATAAATTAGACTCTGAGCTCTCATGTGCTCATTATGGGTAATGACAGACAGAAACTACCTTCAGACAAAACTTTTCAATCGCCTCTGCAATTTTGGACTAAATATTCAAAAATGTACATCACCGTTAAGAAAACAAACAGTAATGGCCATGAGAAATTCTGCATTTCATTGGTACAATTAACAGCTCAAACAATATCTCGCACCAAATTGCATTTGCATAATCAATTTGAATCGCTAATATAGCAATTTACTTTTATTTGGCCCCATTTCGGCAAATGAACATTACCATAATCTGCAAAGCTTTTATTGTTTGTTTTTCCACTGTGATTTCAGGATCCAATCGTCTTCCATTTGAGTAATACCTCCAATTACAGCAGGAAGCTACCAGAATGTTAACAACGCATTGACATATAAATGCAGTTACAAAACCAGTGTACAATTTTCAAATGGCAATTGGATAGTAGCTTTCTGACCATGACAGCATTATGTCCCCCAAGTAATGTTGTTCATTTTTCCAATTAACAGATATAATTGTATCACATGTGTTTCATGCTCCGTCATCTTGGTGTGAGCTACAAAGTCACCTTAATCTAGATTATTTTTTTAGCATGGAATATTTCAAAAATAGGATAAAGGACTTCCTGAACACTGAATGCACATGTCCTGTTACAGAATTCTGATTTTCTTAGTGTTGAATGTCATTTTTCTGTTTTGTATTAAGTCTGTTTTTTGCTGTTTGTTACTGTATGTTGAAACTTGGATGCTGCTGCCTTGGCCAACACTCCCTTGTAAAAGAGATTCTGAATCTCAATGGGACTATTTCTTGGTTAAATAAAGGATAAATAAATAAAACATTTCAAAAATGACCCCAAAAACAAGCAAAATTCTAAAAATTAATAATAATTTATCTGAAATACATTTGCATCGCATTAAAAATACTAAATATTCAATATATCACCAATTTGACTACACTGGCATATAAATCATTATCATGTAGTGTTTTATTTATTCATTCATTTCTTTTGCTAATCCTTAGTCCATCTTTTTCACTGTCACATGAATCACCACTTCACTCCCATCCAGTACATTCATTTGAATTAATGGAGCTCAAGACAAAGCACCTTTTTAGAACGTGTAAAAATGAAATCATCGTCGTTTATCCCTATCTTGGCCTTTTTTTTGCCACGCTATACTGTAGAGGTTGTCTACACATGTATTAGGTGGCGGCCAGTTTTCGCCTGTGTGCAGGGTAGTTTGTTATGTTGGTGGCAAAATAGGAAAAAGGAAATAGCATTACCAAATGTCATTGGCTTAGTTTAGTTGGAAGAATAAATGTGCACAGCAATTGCGGCGTTAGCATGACTGGGGGACAAAGCCGGCCCTAGACCTTTGGGGGCCCTATGAAAAATTTGGTTGGAGGCCCCTTTGACCATTTTAAGTAAGGCCTAAAGAAAAGCAATGACTACCTAATAACTCTACGGTGCATATTATTATTATATCTACTATGTTTGATGTTTAACAGAAACAAATTATGATACCACTGAGCTGAGTGGCAGTGCAAGACTGAACACACAAATAAAATATTATATAAAATAATAAATAGAACATTCAAATGTTAGAATTTTTCAAATAAACAAAACAATAACATCTAAAACACCACAAACAAGATCAATAGTAACAATAATAATATATAACTGGCAGTTGTGACAGCCTCAGCTTTCGAGATCCTGTGTATTACAGTTTCTCTCATTGAATTGACCATCACAACTGTGCTCTGAAGCCACAACTCCATAACAGAAAGCATGGCAGAGGCACCTTCATTGAAGGTGGAGATGGCCATACTTGTTGCTGCCTCAAGCTTACTTTCCCCACAAAACAGTCCCCTCAGTCAGCCGATGGTGAAGCTAACTAACCAGGCTCCCATCAGCACTGGTTCATAACAACACAACAGAACTAAACTAATTATGAATCATTCAAAAGACCAATATTTAGAACATTGGAGAAATTTCAGAAAACTAGTGTTTTCTGAATGACATTTGACACATCAACGTACTATGTGAAGGCATTTCATCATCTGCTGTCTTAGTTTGTAATCCCCTGTGTCTTCTTGCTAATAACAACTGTTTTCGTCTTCTCTGAGGTGATTTTCGACCGCTTTCGAAGCACTTCTTTCGACATTCTGAACTACCGAGGAAATGTCAGAGCACGTCACGTGACGATTCTGAACGAATCACTTTGACAGAAATTGGCATCAGCCAATGAGATTGCGCATTTTGAGTTAAATCCCCCCTTTTACTTTCACGATTGGTGAAAAGGAAATGACCATATTTGGATCCGACAGCATTGTAGAGGAGAGAAAGTGATTTCCAACAGTATATGTCATGACAGGGGGCAGACAGTGATTGCGCGGAGCAGCGGGATGATTTAGAACACCAACTAGCTAGCAGTGACTCTAGGGCAGTGGTTCCCAACCTGGGGTCCGGGCACCCCCAGGGGGGGCGGCAAAGATCACAGGGGGGGCGCAAGTCTTTATCTGGTTTGAGGTTGAGGTAAAAAAATATATATATATATATTTGCACATGTTAAACAAATTATGATAATTCATTAGAATATATAATGTATACAAAAGTCTGTATGAAAACGATATATTTAGTTGTATCCTCGTTTTTCCTGCCGCCACGGCATCACTATTTTAGGAATGAAACATGGCGGAGAAATGTAAAAGTGCTGATAACTCCTCTGTATCAAAAAAGCAAGTAAGGCTCTATCTCGAGAGTTACCTCAACTTTGGTTTCGGGGGGGCTCAGCTTTTCTTAGACATGAGTAGGGGGGGCGGCAAGGAAAAAAGGTTGGGAACCACTGCTCTAGGGGGCCCTCTGCTGGCCACAGGGCCCTTTGCAATTGCAAAGGTGGCTTAGTGGCTGGGCCGGCTCTGCTGGGGGATTAAAAATACTAAAAAGGTAGGCCTGATATGTAGAGCAAACTTCATGGCAGGCAGGCTGATAATGAATATACACTACATGACATCAGTCACAGACAAAGTGCGGGCAAAGTGCAAACAATGAGAGGTGAAACAACGGCAACCAACAATTTGTGTACGCTTTAACACTCAAACACAGCTGCTGTAGCTTGCTTCTAACACTCTGGCTGTTCCTCCCTAACTTACTATGCCAGCCTTTACTTTGAGTTCCATCCTCTACAATAACTTAGAGATATTATTTTTTGTCAATGGATCAAGTAATGTGAGGTTACAATTGATTAAGTAGAGGGCACGATTTGTTACTTCACAGGAGCAAACTAAGTAATTTAAGGGGTACAAATGATTAATTTGAAGCAACAAATCTCTTATTTTCTTTTCCTCCCATGAGACTAACCAGGCTGTGTGCCAAGATAACACTATAAAATGTTATGTTACTATGACCATTTTGTTTGTCCTCTTCCAAATCAATCAATCAAATCTTATTTTTCCCGTGAGGATTAGGCCAAATTTGTGTGCACTTAAAATATATTAAATATACGCTAGGCTTACACTAAACAATGGCTGAGATATATGGCCTTTTCAGAGCAGTTTGCCTTAAATCAACACATTATATACTGCTAACCTCCCAGTCGGTGGCAGTGACATATCGCTCACACTAGCTAGGCTATATATATCAACACTCCACCTAACAGCTCTTCTGTATCTGTGATCCTTTAACCCAGGAAGTATAAGGGTGATTTATGGACGCGGCTTCCTGTGTCCCACAGCAGTGCAGACCGATAGTGTGACTACAGACAGATTGTGTTACTGCCAGCCGACAGAGGGCTACAGCTGGTTCTGCTGGTCTATTTTTACCAGCCATAGATCCTAGCGGTCTGGTACTGTCATACTCTCACATCTAGACTAATGGAGGACACACTGAGAACCACACTGATGATACTCCACACACATAGTAAGAAGCACTAATTGCACACACAATGTGCACATATGTACACAAATACAGATTCTCATGAATTCAAACAAGGGGGAAGTTTATTTAAATGTCAACCAACAGATCAGGTGTGGATGAAACCTTCATATTTTACTTTGTAACCACTTTCACCCATATATTTGTTTCGGTTTGTCTTTGACCAACATATATTAAAGGGATGGTTCGGAGTAATTTCACCCTAGGGTCCTTTTTACCATGACCTCGAGCCAAACACCCCCCCAGAAGCTTTTTTTCCCTTGGTCTAACATTGGTCGAGTTAGCGCTATCAGCCGAAAGGCTTAGTGCCGGCGCTAATGGATCCAAAGGTGTATCTCGTAAAGGTCATGGTGCAAAGGACCCTAGGTTGAAATTACTCCGAACTATCCCTTTAAACTAATGGCTTCATTGGTGTAAAATCCAACATGCTGCGGACGTTCAAGCTCCCCAAGTCGAAGAAGCCCATGGATTGTGTTGACTCTCATGACCTTTGCTCTGGCACCGCCTTCAGCCAAACCTCTGAATTTTTAAAATGGCCTCATGTCTTGAGCCCTGAGTTGTGAACTCAGAATATTTGCAGCACCCATCGTACTCCTGACAGAAACAAACCTATTCATTTTTGACGACCCCTGTGAACGTCCCTCTTGAGCTGTCATCAGGCCACACTTTGCCACCCTCATGCAACTGTTTTGTATTCCATGCAGTACAATGTTATTTAGTCTGTGGATCTATTACATCTACATTGAAAATTGTAAATAATTCAAATCTCAGGAGGTATACAGATTTAAAAATTTGGGGAAAAGATAGCACAATTATCGGATGAGAAAATATATAGACTTTGAATCCACTGCATTCAAATTCTAAAAGCCTATTCATATGTAACTATCACATGCGCCAACTGAACTCCAAACCCTCAAAGAAGTTCTTCTGCTTGTTGTGACTGAACGTCAACAGTTGTTTCCCAAAAGGCATCATATGTCTCACGATTACATTCCAGGATATTATGTAAGTGTCCCTGCTCTGTCCTTTCTCACAGAAAGAGTTTTTGTTACTACTGTGAGTCCGTTCAGCTTTACAGATATCACATATGGCTAATGAACAATTCAAGATGCAAAAACACATTTTGCAATGTGCATCTCACGTCACATTTTCACTCACTATAGCCACTACTAATGTCATTGTGCCAAAATAAGAACAATAACGTCGCCGTCAGTGGCCTTATTTGCTAAAATTTGCTACAGTCACCTCTGAAAAATCCAGGAAGGAGACGGCACCCTAGGATACTGTTACATCAAACAGGTGATTTTAACATTTAACATTCCTGCTTATTTTCATTTTGGTTTCGAGCAATATGCACCCCCACTAACCTGAGAAAAGTTTTAATCAGTAATGTTAATACAGTACTTGAACTTCAATCTATTATTTCTGTTTTTCTCTCCAAATCCATTTTGCCTCCGTCATGCCTCTGGCACTCACTGGGGTTGGACAGAACACAACAACAGGACTGTTTATTCGAGGTTAGAAACTCAAGAAACAAAAAAAAAACACACACGGTACCTGTCCCAGCCAAAATAGGACACAGACAGGCTGAAACAGTGCTGTTAAAAAGTTGAACAAGGAGCTGAATAATTCAACAGGCTCTCAACCAGTCACCCCGTTCGCAGCAGTTCTTTGTTATTGTGGAAGCCCCACTGTAGCTCCACAGCGACTACTATTTCTAGTCACTGTCCCATTATCTTTATAGTGACTATTATTGCCACTGTTCATCACATCCCCAACCGGCACTGTTAGACACCACGTACCAAGAGCCTGGGTCTGTCCGAGGTTTCTTCCTAAAAGGGAGTTTTTCCTCGCCACTGTCGCACTAAATGCTTGCTCTTGGGGGAATTACTGGAAGTGTTGGGTCTTTGTAAATTTGTAAATTAAAGAGTGTGGTCTATACCTACTCTATCTGTAAAGTGTCTTGAGATAACTCTTGTTATGAATTGATTCTATAAATAAAATTGAATTGAATTGAAATTGAATTGTTTGCCTCCTGTTAGACTGGTTCTTATCTCAGCTTCCTGTTGCGTTTACCATTGCACTACATCCCCATGTGACAAGAAATCTTCGTTTCCCCCCCTTCTGTCTCCCAGCTTCCCACCCTTCTTTCTCACTCAGTTCATTTTGAAAAGCTTCAGTTCTTCTCTTTTATCTCCCTGCAGGGCAGAGGACACCATTGTTCTGTGTAATGTCTGGCTTACTAAATGAAGCTGCTGTAGCTGAATGACTCTGTTAATTATAGAAGACGTAAAGAGACCAAGAGAGTGGGTTGAGTCCATTGTAAAAACTAATTTGAGGTAATAATATGTAAATCGTTTGCATAAAGGTCCATTTGCTGCCCTTTGTCAGCTATACAAATAATTCCTGCATGGTTTAATGTTTGCTGAATTAAACATGCAGAATCTGTTTGGGACAAAGGGAGGGATGTGTTTCCAGCAGCAGCAATAGCAGTTTGTTTGGAACAAATGATGAAATACTGTGAGCTAATATGAGCAGTGCAAGCATGTTTGTATAGACAAAGAGTACAGCATCTAAAACTGGAAATTGTAGTACACTAACACAACAATACTGTAACTGCCTGGCAACAATGATTGAAATGCAGTAGATGCATGCCTTACTAAGTTTTTTTGAGGGGTGCCTTCCCCGAGCTGTCTGCAAAGCAATTTCATATTTAATTGAGGAAAATTGTTCAACACACTGACTTGTAGTATTTATTTAGCTTGACAGTACAGGCCAATGATAGCTAAGTGTTCTGAGTTGTAATATGCGGTTTGGATTTGGTGTGTGTGTGTGATCCAATTATTTTCAGCCCAGCTAGCAGTTTTCTAGGGGCTCAGTGTCACACAGATGTATTTAGTTGAGTCAGATTCGTGTTGGTAAAGGTTAGGACACAAATGGGAAGAAGAGGAGGTTAATTACAGAGAATGGATGGTGTTGGTAAGTGTGGAGATTATTAAACAGTGGATGGAGAAGGACTGCTGGTTTGTACATAGATAAGACATTGCAATACAAAATGTAAATAAATGTACATTGAGCCATATGGATAAGAGTTCTGGAAAATCCATCTCCATCTATCTCGCACCCGGCGCAGCGCAAAGCCAGACGCAAGTCTCGTTGCTAGTTTAAGACCGACGCAGTTGTCAATTTCCTGTCCGCCGCCCACATCGTTTAAATAGCAAATGCACCTGTGCCAATCTGTGCGCCCGTGGGCGTGCTGGTCTTACAGGGAAGGTGTGTTCAGGTGCATTCTTGGCATACTGCTATCTTGAGGTAGCGGGAAGTGATCGCGCCATTGACCAACAAAAACCTGGTCTAAAGTCAATAGCGCAGCATTTCGTTGTTATTTTAACAGCAAATTAGTAAACTGCGCCTAGGCTTATGCACAGCGCGTTCACACTATGCTTGTTACACACAGAGGGAAGCGCAGCAGCACACAAACACGCAAGAGATTACAAATAAAAATACTACGGTGCAAATCCGCCATCATAATAGCAATGCGCCAAGGCACAAACATGCCTGGCTTTTAAAGGGAATGGGAGAAGACCCTCTGATTGGTTTATTGCATGTTCTGCCCAAAACACACCTATGAATTAATGAAGACATTAAGTACAACCCTTTTGAACCATGCGCCCGGAGCCTTTTTTCAACCGTCAGATACAGTATTAGGATACCGCTAAGGTCTATATAAAAGCATTCAAAAAGCACCATGTCATGGGACTTTTAAGTACCGCATGACTGATGCTAATTCAATGACAGACTTAAAAATCAATTCTACTAGTCCATATAGTATAACTATGTCAGGATAGTGTTCAAATATTTGCCAAGGATTGTGTCCATGTCTGTATATACTGTAAGCAATCCTAATCAGGTTATGATGATTTCATTTTCAAAAGGTGTTTGTGTTTGTTTTCTGGGTTATAATTGACGACAAATTAACTAAATCATTCTGAACATTGCTAGTAAACTATACGTGTTTGTGTGTGTGTGTGTGTGTGTGTGTGTGTGTGTGTGTGTGTGTGTGTGTGTGTGTGTGTCTATGTCTAAAAGCTTCTTGTCCAGAGTACATGATTTAGAAATATTAAAGCAGAAACAATGATATACAGAAATGAAAAGTGAAAAGATTGAATGTACAAAAAAGGAGAGCAGGAAATGCAGATTGTCTTGGTGTATGATGCATAAAGAAAGAAGGTTTGGAAAGGCATATCATTGATTTCTGTTTTGGTTGCTCTCTGCTTTAACAAGAAGAACCCTGACCAAACCACTTCATGTCATCTTCACATCAGCTGTACATACAGCAGAACTAGAGCAGCATTGTCAGAGTAAACTGTGTGTGTGTGTGTGTGTGTGTGTGTGTGTGTGTGTGTGTGTGTGTGTGTGTCTCACAGGCCACTCTGCATGTTTGTATAAAAAGAAAATGACCAAATTAAAGAACAAAAAATAGGGGAAAAGACTTTTAGCGTTTTGTAGATTCAAGTTTTAGTTATCCATTTATTGGGGATATATAACGGCTCTGCTGGCCAAAATAATCTCAGTGATTTAGAACGAGTGAGGTGTAATTGTCTATTTACATAAATTTAAAGGTTTTGAAGTCAGAGTTCAGACTTTAATATTTTCATGGATGCTGTTTTCCTTGCCTTGCATATATTGGAAAAAATGTGCAATATTTGCATTTAAACATAATTGCAAGCAGACATGTTTGGCTAAGATGTCTTGGTACATTTCTACAGTAGAATGCATAGATGCAATGTTTCACATTTCAAGGCGAAATCTGCTTGGTAGCATGAGCCATATGCTTTACAACAACATCTTTATAATATCTTGCTTTTTCAGTGGGCTTTAGTTTAGCTTCATGAACTGTAATCTTCTCTCTCTCTCTCTCTCTCTCTCTCTCTCTCTCTCTCTCTCTCTCTCTCTCTCTCTCTCTCTCTCTCTCTCTCTCCTTAATTCTTCACCCTCTCACCTCTCCTCCGCACCCCTCTCTCACATATTGGCAATGAATAACATCAGCCCCACAAATTAATTCCCCCCTCAACCCCTGTTGGCCTTCTTCATTGTCTCTACCAGGTTTATGGTATAACTCCCCTATCAATTAAAGACTAATTCTGTTAGCTGTCATGTATGAAGCACCAGGGTATTTCCTCAGCTTATGAAAATGCCAGCCTGATTTTAAGGAAGTGTCATCTCTAATACTACCTTCACAGATTAAGCAGGTGCAGTTATAAAAGCGAAATAAATTGAACCAATAAACCTTTGTTCTATGTCAATGCTAATATGCTGCTGTCAAATTGCTGCCCACTTGCCTGGTATGTTGGTTACTAAAATTGGAAGTAATATATTAGAAGTGTTTTATGTCACTTTCCAGTCACAATACATTTGCTTTCCAAAATATGAAATTAGTAGTTTAAATATATTTTTTACATGAATGGTTTAACAGTCAAGTATTCTGTTGTATGTCGTGGTAGTAAACTTGTAATTTTTGTCAAAACAAAACTGGTTTATTGTTTTTTAGAAGACAAAAAGGGCTCTAAAGACCTGCAACACCAGTGGTATAACTTCCCCGAAATACCAGACTGATCTCATGAAGTGGCGTATGTATGACCAACCATATCTTATTGCCATTTTGGCGTGTTATCAAGGCGCATAATCGCTTTTTAGCGTGTTAATGAACACCGTTTGGCCTCCATTGAGCTACATAACATGTGAATTATCGCCGTAGTGAGTAGTATGAAAGGACGGTAGTCCGTGGATGGGTAAAACACAGGACTTTCACCCAGGAGAGCTGGGATCGTGTCCCGCGTGTGGCGTTTATCAAATTTCTTTTTTTTTAACAAAGCCTTCCCCAATGTTCTTTTCCTAAACCCAACCGTTTATTGTTTTCCTAAGTGTGTGACGTTGGTCACGGTCATGTTTTTTGTCGTTTTTTTCTGTTACTAAATCCTTTCCCAATGTTCTTTTCTTTTCTTGTTTTTTTTTACACGCATGTGACGTTCTCGCTATAACACGCCACGTGGCGACGCGTATACAGTGTAGACATGCACGTGGATAGCTCAAAATGCATACAGATAACACACCACTTGCCGATTTATTTGCAAATTTGCAACACCAAAGGACATTATCAATTATGATGGGCCATGCATACTTTTGTGGCCTTTTCTTGTAGAGTGGCCCTTTGTCAAAATCTAGCTGTGAGACCATTTTTGTACTTAAATTAAGTTATGTTTAAAAAGAGCCCATAGACAACTGATACACAGAAAATTGTGGGCCAGGATGTAATATTCCAGTATAAGAGTACTGGTTGGTTTCTGGTTCTATGGGCTTACAGCAAAGTAAAATGACGCTGCCATGTATAGCCTGCTGTGACTGGGCCCTGTAGTTAATCTGGGCATAAATGGACACAAATAGAGTCTTGTTGATGTAAAAGGGGACATATCATGGAAAAAATCACTTTTTTCAGTGCTTGCACACAAACATTTGTGTATCTGGATTGCCTACCAACTCACAAACCGTGAAATGAGACAACCCAGGTGTGCTATATTTGTCTCGCAAACCAATCAGAGCGGACAGGCCTTTTCGGGAGGGGGGCGTTTTAGACAGAAGCTGAATACCGTTCTATTCAGACAGACAGTATGACAAAAATTATGTGTTTCTTTCTAATTAAATCATGTTATCATGTTCTAGTATGAACCTGAAAATGAGCATGATATGTTTCAGAATTTTGGCCACACACATAAACCCCATGTAGCTTCATAAAGTCCTGCCAACTACAGACTCCTCAACACCTACAGAGTTGGCATACTTGCACACATGCTTGCACGAGGCAGCGAAAGCACCCCTGTTCTCAGCAAGGCAGTCAAATTGCTTTGAGCGAATCACTGAAGCACTAACTGGTAGTACCTACTCCCTGAAAAGCACAACCCCCGAGGCCATCACACATGCTTGTAATCTGAGTACGAGCTGTTGCTGAGGCAGAGACTGCACAGAAATGTTTATATAGCAATTATTTGTTCCCAGCACAGCCGCTGTAGCCAAAGCTACTTTGTCTTCAGCAGCATTGCTTCTGTTTGAATCAGTGGAAAGATGGAGAGATGATCTGATTGCAGTTTGTGGACGGGAGCCAGCAAGCTCGTGTGAAACCCAGGATAGAAACGTACTGTAGTTGGCTGAGAAGAGATATGACCTGCAAAAGATATATTCACCCACAGCCACTAATTCAGACACAAAAGATTGAAATGAAATGAGATCAGTAGCTTTGGTTGCTGGGTATGTATTATAAATTAGATTGGTTTACCAATGTACGCCATCTATTTCTAAGTGAATAGTCATTTCTTGGTGGATAAGCTGCCTTTACAATCCCCTTTGTCAGCAGCTATAATGAAAGGCTTTGAAGAAGTTGTTGAATTCCCAGTTGCTAATGTGGGATTCCTCAGTGGCAAAACCACATAGTACTTTGGTTGCATCTTGCAAAAACTGTTCCTTAACAAGTCACTTAGTCTTCTCTATTTTTTCAAAGGGGTACTGTGTCTAACATTTTACACTCTCGAGAATCAGCATTGCTTTCCACTAGTAGCCTTTGTCTTGCCGCTGGAATAACATTGTGTTTGTTATACAGTATATGGTGTAAAATTGTTCTCCGTTGCCACAAAGCAATATCCATTTGTATTTTAGAGGAATCCAGTAGACGTTAACACCAAACTTGGGGTCCGAAATATGAAATGCAGAGGGTGTCAGTTTTCTCAAGCGTGAATCCTCCTGTCTTTATTGAGGTACACTTCTGTTGTTGTCTTTTAATGATCTTGGTCAAACTGCAGTATAGCTGACCTGAAAAAATGAAGGTAGACTCAATGGTTTTGGGGAGAACATTTGACTTGTGGGATGTCTAACTCGCTGTGCTATGGTGGTTCAACTGCGGCCACTACCACACCTAAACTGGCCAGGCTTTGTCAATCTTTTTTTCAGTTGTAAACTAAGGAAAATCAGCCATTCCTGATGCAATGCACAACAATTAAAATGAAGTGAACATGCAAACAAAGACAAACACACTGCAGCCCAAATGTAGAACCAAAGACACACCAACCATATACCTGAAATCCAAACAATGTACCCAACCGTCCTCCATTCCCCAATTGCATCATTCCCTTCTTTCAGGTTCAGCTAAATATTGATCCAGCCTCTAGTAACATCATAACTTCGTCCCATTAACGTTTTGTGTTTGAAGTATATTAACATCCTATTTTATTCTGAACATTCTGTAACATTCGGATTCCTCTTCATAGAAATTCACAGCATCGCTACCAAAAAAACACCACATGTTTTACAGGGACTCATGACCTATCAGGTGGGACACATTGTAGATTTCCAGCCCAGTCTCACGCCAGGTCGTTATATAGTCACATTATTGTAATCTTTTAAATTGTGGACAGGTTATGTAAATCCCGTTTTTTTCGTGTGGCCATTACAAAATTGAAAGCAATGCATTTTAATGGGAAGCATATTTCGTGATCCCAGAACGAAAGCGAGTAGCGAGTAGTTGATAAGGCGAAAGTCTGCGTAGGGACTTTGGGTCAGAAAACACAGGACTTTCACCCCGGAGACCGGGGATCGCGCCCCGCAGGACTTTCATCCCGGAGACCGGGGATCGCGCCCCGCAGGACTTTCACCCCGGAGACCGGGGATCGCGCCCCGCGTGTGGCAGTTCCTTTGTCGGCGTGTCCCGTCTGTGACGGTTCCTTTCCCCGTTTTTTTTTTTTCTAACCCCAACCGTCTTGTTATTGTGGCGTTTCATTTCCCCGTTGTGGTGTTTCATTTCCCCGTTGTTGTGTGCCCCTGCGTGGGTCGCGAGTGGCGGCCCGTCCCGTTGTTTTGGTCGGCGTGTGGCGCCTCATTTCCCCGTTGTCGCGTCCCCCAGAGCAGCAGGTTCGAAAAGCGTGACCTGTACACGTTCAAAAGTTGTTGCATATACATGAAAAAAAACGGGATTTACGTAACCTGTCCACGATTTAATAGATTACAATAACGTGACTATATAACGACCTTGCGTGAGACCGGGTTGTAGATTTCACTCACAGCTTATGTGTGTCTTTGGGACAGTGGCATGGATCAATAGATGTAGTCATAGTTTAGACATTTTTTAGTTTTTTCCTTTTTTTTTGTCCAATTAAGATTGATGAAATTAAATATTTCAAATATGTGTGCCGAGTTTGCCCATGGCCCCTTACTGTCTGGAAAACAATGCATTAACTAAGGCAAACTCCAGTAACTTTCATTGACACTCATTTGTTAGTCTAAATAGACTTTAATGAGTTTGAAAATTGCCTGAAATGAAGTGAGCATTTATGCACACTGGCACTTAGCTTTTTAGGATTCAAATGGGTCTTGAGTATACATTTTGTAAAGAACTAATGATTTCCTTTGGTCATCACACGTGTTTGACTACACGTCAAGTATGTCTTTACATAATTAAAACGTGTCAATCAACATGCTGCAGCTACAGCTTCAGCCTCTAGAGAAATGGAGTTTGTCAATTGCCAATTTAAGTACAGTATTAAAAACAGAATGATTTCTTAGCACACTCTTTACCTGCTTGCCTTTCATGTCTTCAGCTGTCTTATCAAAATAAAGGCCGAAAATGCCCCCAAAAAAAAAAAAAAATCGAAGTCATTAAAAAATGTAATGTAAAGCTGTCAGGAACCTAAAACATCACAATATTCACACAGCTGGGATAGCAAATCAAGTTAGACAAACAACAAATGAAGTTCAAATAATTAAGTAAAGCTTTTTTGTTGCAGCTCTTGTCCAACTTCTGCAAATGTTGCAGTCAAAACACTAGTTAATACATATTTATTCTATTTTCTATAACGGTAGTGGGAATGTTTGTGCCTTGCCCCACAGGGAATTGAACCTCTTGAGTCTACATTCACACTGCCTGTGTCGGCCGTCAGATGGTGCGGCAAAAAGCATGTCTTTCCATGCATTTTTTAATGGCGGTAGTGTGTCAGGGTGCGGCGGGGGTTGCCGCAGGGGGGGAGCAGCGGTCTGTGGCGAAAAGTTGTCAAGTTGACAGCGTCCTTTACAGTAAACGGGAAACATCACTGTCTCTATCGCTGCCACAAGGAAGTTTTAAAACACTGTAAGGGTAGTCTTGCTTTGCCAGACCTTTCCTCCACAGCGTTGCGTAGGAGGGTCTGGCTAGTCCACACAGCAATCCAGGATGGGAGAAAAACGTGCTCTGGTTTATTGGCATTTCTTTAAATCAATTACAATCATCGTGGGTGGCGCTCAGCACCGAACAGAGCCACGTTGCTGCTGTAAAATAGCCTCAAACATGTTTACGTTCAAAAGTTGTTATAGTCGTGCAAGAGAAAACTCAGATTGGACAGATAGTCTAGCTAGCTGTCTGGATTTACCCTGCAGAGATCTGAGGAGAAGTTAACCATAGTCCTCAGAGTTTAAAATGACAACACAAAGAAAGTGGAAGGTAACGGACATCTGGCTGAAAAGAGTGACATCCGGCAGAATTTCTGGCGGCAATGGAGCAATCCCAAAAGTGGAATGTAGTGGATAGACTCCTATAAGGGTAAAATAAATAAATAAATGAAACACAAGCACTGAACTGCACAGGATTTTTTGCAACAGCTGACTGTTGACTGCAAAGCACTGTTGGATCGTCTCTTTTCTTTCTCTCTTTCTCAGTGAAATAAAGCTGTATTCAAGTGCGGTTGGGAACGCCTGACGCCCTAAACAATCTGCCAGTAAAGAGTAATTGTGAAATATAAAGCCTACTTGTGCATCAGTGGGGAGGGAGGTTAAAGAACACAACAGGACGTCACACAAATGAGCCATAAGTGACACTCCCACGCCGCCTCACCACCCTGCGGCAAAATCGCCGGACGCCGTTTCCCGGGTCTAAACGCAGGTTAACTGTCAGTGCTTCTCCCTTGCTCTGCTCCTTCTTCAGAGGCTAAAAAAAGAATCAATTTCTGAACCGAGCAACTGTGAAGTTTTGGTGTGAATGGGGGATAAGCGCTCGTTTGTCAGTGTTTGTTTCTCTACCCGGAAAGTCGATGGGCTGATGTGTCGTTAGCTGAAGGAAATGTCAATGGAGGATAGTGGGAGCTACGCTGGGCTCTACTGGGCCTTTCATCTGAGATAGCCACCATCATTAAGAGCCATCCATGTTTGCTTTTTCGGTGCCTGTAGTTGGATCTTTGTGCTTGTTTAACGCAGTGTGGGTACGAGGTGCAGTCTTAATGAGCGTGCGTGGGCCTGTCTCAACGTGGTAGTGCTCATCTGTCTACCCATGTATGTGTAACCGTGTCCCTCAGTTTGTTCTTGATGAGTCTGTGTATGTGTCTAAGTGAGCCACGGGCCATTAAGCCGTCAGCACGGTCTGGAGCTTGCTAATGAGTATCTGTGTCACATCAAAACACATCACGACTAGACCAAGTTAACTAGCGCTTAGCTTCCCGACACCGTACGCCTAACTGCTAGCTACAGTGTCTGAGTAGGTGTGTTAGTGTGTGGTTCTGTCGTTATCTCTTGCCATTTCTTTTAGAGCTGTAGCAACTCCAAATTTTGCTGTACAATTAGTTGCCTCAGAAATACTTGAGATTAACAATATAATTGCCTCTCTCTGTGACAATTAGACAATTATGTAATAATTGTTGCAGACCTAATTTCTATACATGGTCTCGTATATTGCTTCACACCATCGCCAGGCCTAGTTAGCTATGTGTTGGATGCTAATAACTGTACCACAGACTCTACACATGCATACATGCATGTGTCATGTGTGTCTGTGCCAAGTCCTCACTTGCATATTCTGTTCTTTTTTCCATCATCTCTTTGCTGTGTGTATGTGTCTCTTCTTCTCGAGCCCATTGAGTCAGGGTGTTGTGAGGTGTTTAGCAGTGGACATCAGCTTTTCACACCAACTAGACGAATGTTATGACTTCCTGCTGGGCTAATGGAGGTTGCAACCGACCAGGAGGAGTTCAGTTTTCAGCAGCACTGGAGGTAGCACGTGCTTGTCTTTTGAATTGAAGATCCACAGAAAGGGGGCAAGAAATAAGTTTAAAGTACTAACCCATAGCACCTCAAAATATCTTGAATGCCAACTGATGTAACACAAGGGCGATTCAGCTTTTAACCATTGTATATACAGTGTTCTACTGTTCAATACAACCTGTTACAAAAAGTCTTTCTCAGGAGCAGAACTCCACCAACTGCAGTGGATGAATTTGGTGGTCAGAATCGTGGGTGTATTATTGCCTTGCATTAGCCTTCATATATATTTATTATTATGAAATATTGGATATGTCGATGGAATAAAAACACACCAAGCAAATTAACTAAATCATTCTGAGCATTGATAGTAAACTATACGTATGTGTGTTTTGTGTGTGTGTGTGTGTGTGTGTGTGTGGGTGTGTACCTATTATGCATTAGCCTGATTGGTGATCAAAATACAATAAATCAAAACTGAAATGAAAAATGTAAAGGGAAACTCAATCTATACTTTTATTTTAAAAGAAATACTTTACAAACTTCTCTCTCACTCTGTGTGTTCATGCGTGTGTGTGTGTGTGTGTGATAGATATATGAGCTGGCTGCTGACTGTGATCAGTAAAGGTCAATCCGTGCTTGACACATTGTGTTAATCACACATATACGCCATTCAGAACTTACAACACCATCTAGGATATGACTGTGATATTTTATTGCCTTCTCGCTGAGTACCAACCCAACACTTTCAAGGCAGAAAATTAGCTCTGTTGTCCGCAGAGGACCACGGCCGGTAAATCAGCAGTTTTCCAGCAAAAAGGCATCATGTTTTGTAAAAAAAAAAAAAGAAAATACTTTTCCTTGTTTTCCCTTTCTTGCAGTTAGTCAAATATACAAAAATTAGCTCTACAATTGCTAAAAAAATAATTAAATTAAAAAAGCGCTCAAAACTTAAAATGTAGTCACTACTGTGACTTGAAAAACAATGATTTTGTCCCACCTTTGCAATAAGGTGTAATTTACTTGGCGTAAAAATAATAAAACATTGTTTAACAGCTACTGCCTGTTTTCCTTGGGAAATTATGGCTTTTATTCAACAGTGTGATTCAGTAACATGGATCATTAGTTCAGATTTAACAAGGTGGCGGATCTGCACGTAGACCACAATGTTCTTCTAAATTATTTATTTGTTTTTTAGGTCACTGGCAGTGGCAGTAATGTTGACGTGTGTGTTCTCTTCCTCTTTATTATTTAATAATGACGTATTTTTGGCATAGCCCTTTGACTTTTGGGAATCTGTTGACATTTGTTTTGAATATGTGATTCTACGATAATAAAATGGGATATTATTCTTCCTGTTCATCTAACAGAAAAAAACGAAACTGAAAACCCTGTTCTACCGGAATAGCATTTAACCTCTTTTGAGACTTTGTTTTTTATGTTTCCAAGACTGAAATCATTATTATCATATTATAGCCTGCATTTTTATTATTATATCTCTGACAGATTAATAGGAGCCATGCCCATCATACATTACGTCTCTAGTGAACCTCACCTCAGGGTTAATGATAGGGAAATTTGATAATTAACTTTTGACTGACCATTGAGTTTTTTGTGCTGTGGGTTCACTGCTCCTCCAAAATATAGATTTCTGTTCCCAGATATAGCAATTTAATTAACTCACGCACGTCTGAAACTATACCATACATGTGTGACAATATTGGATGTAAATTGAATCCCACTTGAATTTTTTTATTTATTTGTTTTCCCCCTACTCTGCGTGACTCACTACTGGATTATCGCCTGGATCCTCTTTAACTTTTCTTTCTGTGTTCTCCAGACATAAATCATTTTAATCTGATGGTGATTGAGAAAGACTGGAAGTCGCTTGAAATGATTTTGAAATCACATTTTACTGCTATCCTGATGAACAGTTATCTTGCCTATAATATCCATCATGAGTCCATTTAAAACAACCGTGAAGGTGAACAGCCAAAATGACCCCACTCTTCCCCGTCTGATGGTGTCTCATTGGCTGTTTGTGTTCTGTGACATGTTCAGTATCACCTTCAGGTACATGGAGGCCATGGACCTTTTTTTTTTCACGGCAGACATGTTGACTTGTCGTAGTAGGAAAAGCACAGCTGAAATTGATAACCTTAACGATGGCTCAATTCCATCAAGTGTCCCAGTAAGCTATTTCAGTGAGTCAACATGCACAATACCAGGGCCTCTCCTAAGTGGATTGCAGCCATCATTAATGGTTTGGAATACATCTGTGCTTTTCCTACTATGACATGTCAACATGTCTGACGGGAAAACGGTCTGTTGTGTCACGCTAGGCAGAGATATGCAGAAATCCAGAGTAAATCAGGGCAGCAAATGACTACATTATTTAGTTAATCGATGGTGCAGAGACTCAAAATGCACAGAGCAATCACTTGTTAAAGTCCCTCTGTGTCTAAAAAGTAGTAAAAATTATTAACTCCCCAACGAAGGCACAGAAGTTTTGAGACTTTTGGACACATTCACAATTCAAAGTACTTTATTTGCTCTCGCTGTAGGACAATTCACAGCTGCAAACACAGCAGTGAAGCCAAAGCAATGTGTTGCTGCAGACAGTAAACAGCAGCTAGCCTGTCCCACTGGCCCTAATGAGTAGCAATGTGTCACCGACTCCTCTACTTTGCAAAAGGATGTTTTAATAAGAAAAGGCTGCCCAGATTCAATTTCTTTGTAGTTGCTTTCTACCACTTTCCTGTCTAGGTCACTTCAACATCTTACATTACTTTCTTAGTACGTTTTCGGGCAGTATGCCCAGGGCCCTATTCTGAAAATAAAGAAAACACAAATACCGTACCATACCATCTGCTCTCCACAGCCTTGCATATAATCACATACGTAACTGCTGTTGCTTAGTCTTGAAGCAGGGCTGTAAAACTAAGCATCATGTTGTTGAATGATTCTTGAGAAAACATTCATGTCTGACATTTAATGTTCTTTAAAGGGTAACTACCATTTTTTTCAACCCTATTTTCCTATGTTTTTGTGTCTAAGTGACTAATGGGAACAACAATCTCTGACATTGGTCCAGTATTTAGCAAGGACGCTGCCGTCGGCAGCGGCAAAACAAGCTACAATGTATAGTAAGTTAATAGGGCTATTGCCATGTAGCGCCTCCGCCTTTTGCGCTTTTACACTCAGTGGCACCGTGACGAATGCCACTAACAGGGGGAGATTACTCGATCTGCCAGCAGATTTGAAAGCCTGTTGAAGATGGAGGATCACGCTGATGCTGTACTAACATTAGATTGCATTCGTTTGGGAACCTGATAGCTGATGTTAGCAATGAAATGGTACCAAAATAACGAAAACGTAAAACTATTATTACACTGGATGGAACACTCATGGACAAAGTCGTACTTCTTGGAGTAATACGGCCACCGTAGGAGTTAAAACGCGCTTGGAATGGGAGGGGCTAGAAAGTAATATTCAGTTGGTTGTCATATAGAATTTCACCACTAGATGGGATAAATTCTTACACAATGTAGCTTTAACATTCTGTTTTTATATATATTTATTTGTTGTCATTTCCACTCTACACATTGCTTGTTTTTGTTTCAGAGTTGTGTTCATCTTTTTCTTTCACTTGTAGGAATCATATTACTTTGCTGCTGAAACAACCATGTTATGTTATTTCACATAAAATTTGACTCGATGATTACTCTGCCAGATTATTACATACACAAATAGTAATAGTAATAGTAATAGAAAGGGAGAGGAGAGAGCAGCTCAGTCTGTCAAAGGAAGGAAGTCCCCCGGCAGTATATAACTATAACAGCGTAACTATAACAGCGTAACCAAGAGAGACAGGTCATAAGGAGAGGTAGCTTTTTCGGGCTTAGAACTCTCCCCCTGCCGGATCGGGCTTGGCTGGCCTGCCTCCCTCTACTTTGTTATGTATTATTAATCTAACAATTAGGAAGAGAAGCAGGTGGGCCAGTTAGGTGAACACCGCAACTCCTCACTCCCTAACTATAAGCTTTTTCAAATAGAAAAGTTTTAAGTTAATTCTTGAAAGCGATTACAGTTTCTGCCCCCCGAACCCAGATCGGGAGCTGGTTCCATAGGAGAGGAGCCTGATAACTGAAGGCTCTTGCTCCCATTCTACTTTTAGAGACTCTAGGTACCACCAGTAACTCTGCATTCTGGGAGCGCAGTGCTCTAGTGGGACAATTGGGTATTAGGAGCTCTTCTAGATATGATGGTGCTAGACCATTTAGAGCTTTGTAGGTCAAGAGAAGGATTTTAAACTCAATCCTGGATTCAACAGGAAGCCAGTGCAGAGAAGCTAATACAGGAGAAATATGATCTCTTTTCTTAGTTCTTGTGAGAACACGCGCTGCAGCATTCTGGATCAGCTGGAGAGTCTTAAAGGACTTATTTGAGCAACCTGACAGTAGGGAATTACAATAGTCCAGCCTGGACGTAACAAATGCATGGACTAGTTTTTCAGCGTCGTTTTGAGACAGGATATTCCTAATTTTGGCAATGTTACAAAGATGAAAAAGGCTGTTCTTGAGGTTTGTTTTAGATTGGCATTAAAGGATATATCCTGATCAAAAATAACTCCTACATTTCTGACAGTAGTGCTGGAGGCCAGGACAATACCATCCAGAGTAGCTATTTCTTTAGATAATGAGGTTCTGAGGTGTTTAGGTCCCAGTACAATAACTTCAGTTTTGTTAGGGTTTAACATCAGAAAATTATAGGTCATCCAGGATTTTATATCTTTAATGCACGCTTGAAATTTAGCTAGCTGACTGGTTTCGTCTGGTTTGATTGACAAGTATAATTGGGTGTCATCCGCATAACAGTGATAGTTAATTGAGTATTTCCTAATAATATTGCCTAGAGGAAGCATATATAAGGAGAATATAATTGGTCCAAGCACTGAGCCTTAAGGAACCCCATGGCTAACTTTAGCGTACTTGGAGGATTTATCATTACCATTAACAAATTGAGATCGATCAGAGAAATAGGACTTAAACCAGCTTAGAGCAATTCCTTTAATGCCAACCAAGTGTTCCAATCTCTGTAACAGGATTGAATGGTCAATAGTGTCAAATGCAGCACTAAGATCTAGTAAAACAAGAATGGAGACTTCCTTTGTCTGCAGCAGTTAAAAGGTCATTAGTAATTTTCACCAGTGCCGTCTCTGTGCTATGATGCTTTCTAAATCCTGATTGAAAGTCATCAAATAAACTATTGCTATGTAGAAAATCACATAACTGATTAGCAACCACCTTCTCAAGGATCTTGGATAGAAAGGGAAGGTTAGATATAGGTCTATAGTTTGCTAAGACCTCAGGATCGAGGGTGGGTTTTTTCAGAAGAGGTTTTATCACAGCTACTTTAAAGGACTGCGGTACATAACCTGTTAATAAGGACATATTGATCATATCTAGTAATGAAGTGTTTACCACGGGTAACGCTTCTTTGAGTAATCTCGTTGGGATGGGGTCTAAGAGACAGGTAGATGGCTTAGCTGAGGATATCTTTAACATTAATTGTTGAAGGTCTATAGGATAAAAGCAGTCTAAGTATATGTCGAGACTAGTCATTATTTCTAGCGACTCTGCGTTTAAAGGTGAACCGTTAGAAGTTGAGGGCAAAAGGTGATGAATTTTATCTCTAATTGTTATAATTTTATCATTAAAGAAGCTCATGAAGTCATCACTACTCAGAGCTAGAGGAATAGATGGCTCAGTAGAACTGTGGCTATCTGTCAGCCTGGCTACAGTGCTGAAAAGAAACCTTGGGTTGTTCTTGTTTTCTTCTATTAGTGATGAGTAATAGTCTGATCTGGCCTTTCTTAGGGCCTTCCTATAGGTTTTGAGACTTTCTTGCCAATCCAAACGGGATTCTTCCACTTTTGTGGAACGCCACTTTCATTTGAGGTTTCGCGAGATTTGTTTTAATTTGCGAGTTTGAGAGTTATACCAAGGTGCTAATTTTAGGCAAGTCGTAGCACCGTCTACAAATGTATCAATTTGAGAGGGACTGAGGTTAACATAGAGGTCCTCTGTTATGTTAAGGCATGACATAGAGTCAAATGCTGTTGGAATATCTTCTTTAAATTTAGCTATAGCACTGTCAGATAGGCATCTGGTGTAGAAGCTTTTATCTAATTTAATATAGTCAGGTAGTAAGAATTCAAAAGTGATTAAAGAATGATCTGTTAATACCGAATTCTGCGGAAATATTATTAAATCCTCAATTTCAATACCATATACCAGCACAAGGTCGAGGGTGTGGTTAAAACAGTGCGTCGCCTTGTGCACACTCTGACTGAAACCGATTGAATCCAGTAATGAGTTGAAAGCAGTACTAAGGCTATCATTGTCAACGTCCACATGGATATTAAAATCACCTACAATAAGAACTTGGTCTGATTTAAGGACTAAACATGATAAAAACTCTAAGAATTCAGATACAAATTCAGAATACGGACCTTGAGCCCTGTAAAGAACAACGAATATAATTGGCTGTAATGTTTTCCATTTTGGATGTTGAAGATTAAGAACAAGACTTTCAAAGGAGTTATAATTTAATTTAGGTTTAGGAGTAATTAACAGGCTTGCATCAAAGATGGCTGCAACTCCCCCTCCTCGGCCTGAGCCTCTAGGAATTTGAGTATTAATATGACTGGGAGGAGTGGCTTCATTTAGACTAACATAGTCTTCATGGCCCAGCCAGGTTTCAGTAAGACAAAATAAATCAATGTTATTATCTGATATCAACACGTTTACCAATAATGCTTTAGAAGACAGAGATCTAATATTTAATAGTCCACATCTAATTTTCCGACTTTTGTTCTATCGTTGCAGTCGTTTTAATTCCAATTAGGTTGTTAAGTATAGCGCATCTTTTGTTTACCTTTGATTTAACCGATCTGAGTCGGGGAACAGACACCGTGCTTATTAGACTATGAGTGGGCGACTGCTCCAACGGAAGCACAGAGGGGCGCATTGCACTGCACCTCTGATTACTAATATCAAACTTGGGTTGTCATGGTTTATGTCTGATAAACTCGGTCAGATTTTTTGACATGAGAGCGGCTCCGTCCCAGGTGGGATGAATGCCGTCTCTCTCCATCAGACCAGGCTTTCCCCAGAACGCCCCCCAGTTATTCACATAGCCCACATCATTAGCTGGCCACCACCCCGACAACCAGTGGTGGAAGGATGACGTACGGCTGTACATTTCATCATTGGTCAGGTTTGGCAGGGGTCCAGAGAAAACTACTGAGTCCAACATTGTCTTTGCGTATGCACAAAGTGACTCAACATTCAATTTAGTGATATCCGATTTACGACCATTACCCCCTACGTGAAGTATGATCTTACTGTATTTACGGTTCTGCTCACCTAAAGGATTATTAGGAACACCCTACTAATACCGTGTTCGAACCTCTTTCACCTCCAGAACTGCCTTAATTCTTCATGGCATTGATTCAACAAGGTGATGGAAGCATTCTCTAGAAATGTTGGCCCATATTGATAGGATAGCATCTTGCAGTTGATGGAGATTTGTGGGATGCACATCCAGGGCACGAAGATCCCGTTCCACCATATGCCAAAGATGTTCTATTGGGTTGAGATCTGGTGACTGTGGGGGCCATTTTAGTACAGTGAACTCATTGTTATGTTCAAGAAACCAATTTGAAATTTGTGATTTTGTGGTGCATTATCCTGCTGGAAGTAGCCATCAGAGGATGGGTACATGGTGGTCATAAAGGGATGGACATGATCAGAAACAATGCTCAGGTAGGCTGTGGCATTTAAGCGATGCCCAATTGGTACTAAGGGGCCTAAAATGTGCCAAAAAACCATTCCCCACACCATTACACCACCACCAACAGCCTGCACAGTGGTAACAAGGCATGACGGATCCATGTTCTCATTCTGTTTACGCAAAATTCTGACTCTACCATCTGAATGTCTCAACAGAAATCGAGACTCCTCAGACCAGGCAACATTTTTAGAGTCTTCAACTGTCCAATTTTGGTGAGCTCGTGAAAATTGTAGCCTCATTTTCCTATTTTTAGTGGAGATGAGTGGTACCCGGTGGGGTCTTCTGCTGGTGTAGCCCATCCGCCTCGACGTTGTTCGTGTTGTGGCTTCACACATGCTTTGCTGCATACCTCAGTTGTAACGAGTGGTTATTTGAGTCAAAGTTGATCTTCTATTAGCTGGAATCATTTGGTCAATTCTCCTCTGACCTCTAGCATCAACAAGGCATTTTTGCCCAGAGGACTGCCGCATACTAGATGTTTGTCCTTTTTCAGACCATTCTTTGTAAACCTTAGAAATGGTTGTGCGTGAAAATCCCAGTAACTGAGCAGATTGTGAAATACTCAGACCAGTCCGTCTGGCACCAACAACCATGCCACGCTCAAAGTTGCTTAGATCACCTTTCTTTGCCATTCTGACATTCAGTTTGGAGTTCAGGAGATTGTCTAGACCAAGACGACACCCCTAAATGCATTGAAGCAGCTGCCGTGTGATTGGTTGATTAGATAATTGTACTAACGAGAAATCTTACAGGTGTTCCTAATAATCCTTTAGGTGAGTATATATGCCATTTCTCATATCTACAGTTTACAACCCACCAAGAAGTAAGGGTGTTGACATGAATCATTGCATCGATGCATTGCGATGCAGACCTAGACAATTCTTTATCAATGCAGTGACCGACCATAATGGATTATTTCCTTAATTGTATGAAGCACTTTGTGCAACATGTTTATGTATGAAAAGTGCTATATAAATAAAGTCTGATTGATTGATTGATAATGACGTAACTTTTAGATTTTCCGTTCGCTGCTTTTTTTAGTTTTTGCCTTTTGTCTGTTATTTGCTGTGTTCAGACTGCGCTACATTCAGGAAGTGTCTTTTTTTTTTAAGAGCAGATACAAGAAAAAGGGGAGTTCATATAGATCTGACCTCTTGAATTTGTTGATGAAAACCACGTGTAGCAATATATAATATTGAGGAGGTGACGCATCGTGTTGATTTGAATTGTTAACAGGATTATTGTAATCGAATCGTGAGACCAGTGAAGATTCACACCCCTACCAAGAATGGTATGCTCCCTAACGTTGATGAACATTGTATATTACGTAACATACATTTGTTTTGCAATTGTGCATATTTTGTCTTTTCGCTATCTGTTTATTGATAATGTATATTGCAACTTCATTGATATTTTATATTTGCACTCTTTTCTTGCTTTGTACTGCAACACAGTTGCGAGGGAAGTTGTTGTGCACCAGCACAACATTTTCCTTTGGGATGAAAACAGTCCTTATCTTTTCATTGTAAGGATTCTGTATTCCTCCAGACAAGATATTTCCCTTGTGTCTCTGCTCTAATTAGCTGGCTTTCTTCCTTCTGACCCGAAGATGTAACTGTAAGCTTTGCCGCAGTTGATGCTGCACTTCCTTGGCCACTGACAAACTGATTCGATATTGCCCGTGTGATAAACACAAATTCACCTCCCTTTCCTTTGTAGTCATACAAATGACCTGAAAGCCAACAGATATTGCAACTCAAATGAACACAGCCTACTTTGAGGACCTCTGAAGGCTTTTGTCTATGCCTGAAGTGGACTTGAGCTTTCCAGCTTTTATTGAGAATTGTGCGTTCAGGCTCACTCATTGGGAATCCATGGGCAGTTGCCACTCAGTCGTATCACGAGCCCTGCTCCTTTTCTATTCTCTCTCTAACTCCACAGTATTGATTCCTCTCAACACTAAGCCTCTGACTAAACCACTGAATTCTCCTCCCCCAACGCAGTTGTGCTACAACCTCTCTACCTCTGTATGTTGGTTCTTTCAGTGATCAGACTTTAAAAAATATATATTTGCAAAATGATGCATGTCATCTGGGTGCCTTGTTAAATTGTCTTTGAGTTTAGTGCAACAAGTCAAACATAGGAGATTGGATGGTTTATTGCCAAAATAACTTAAAGCAGTGTTTCTGGTGTTTACTTGCATAAATGCACTAGTTCACCAAAGTTTATACCAAAGAAACCTTAGTCCACACTAAGCTGGTTAAACTTGTAAATGCATCTTATTCTCTTCCTTTTTAGCCCTCCTTTTCAGACTAAGACTGTTTTTTTTAATGCTGTCTTTTTTCAAACTTTATCCTTGCACTGCTATAGTTTTTATATTATGTCTACATGATTCTCTTATATTGTCCATATTTAATGCTGGGCTCTAGACTTTGTCCTTGCACTATTGGACTTATTTGTACTACCACCATGACACACACTGTCATAGAGCACCTTACCATGCATACTGAATCACAGGGTCAGTCCCTTCCCTGTCACTGCAAGCATCTCATGCTTATACATCTCTTAGTACATTCATGTGGATTTTTTATTCAGTATCTTTTCTTGTATTGTCCATATTATTCATGTGTGTGTTGTGTGATGTTTTTAAGCTAATGGGACTTTGAATTTCCCCCTGGGGATCAATAATCTATCTATCCATCTATCTATCTAAAACAGCATTTTTCGCACCCTAACACTGAACTTTTCTAAACCAGTTTATTAGATCAATCTTAAACGCTGGCTTGGTGTTTCAGAGTGTACAAGAAAAACTGAGCTTTGAAAAACAATGACGTGAGCCAGCCCAGTGAGGGTCGGGGCCTGTATGGCAGGAAAGATAAGAAGAACTTTTTTTGGGTCGCCTCAAACCTTTGTGTGATCATTCAAAATGCACAGCGGAGCTGTTATCAATGGCCTCTATTAAAGCAGATTTTGTCAGACACAACGGTTATAAAATAATGATTTCATCACGGCATCACAGCAGGTATTATCAGACACAATTAAATAACTTATTACATGCTTGTTCTGTTGTCTGACAACAAAATATGTAAATGAGAATTTGGCCGCATTACAACACAGTATGGGTGATGACAGAACGATGAGGTGTAATGGGCTGTCACTCGGTACGGTAACCAGCTGTTTCGCTGATCTCGAAGTTTAAACAGCTTTCTGTGTGATCACTCATTTTATAACCAAGGAATCAGCACAGGTCTTGTCCTTAACCTGCATGTACAGTATGCTGATTTGTAGAGGGCAGATGTCACTACAATAAAATAATGATTTTGTCAGCCGAGCTGTGACTTTTGACGGTCACTAAAAAGTGGTTTGTAAATTGAAATTGTTCTCTCTCTCTCTCTCTCTCTCTCTCTCTCTCTCTCTCTCTGCGTCTTCTGTGTCTCTCATCGCAGACCGTCGCGTTGCCATGACGAGCGAGGAGGAGGAGGAGGGCCCCAGCGTTGCAACAACACCGTCAGCGGCAACAATCTCCAGGGTAGCAACAACCATAGCTAGGGGCGATAGCGATGACGTCGTCACTTCCTCCTCGCCCCGCAGGCCCTCCCCGCACCGCCTCCCATGTCCCGAGAAAAAGGAGGAGAAAGAGGAGGAAATAGAGGAGGAAGGGGTTATTCACCAAGAGAGGATTGAGAAGGAGGAGGAGGGGGTGGTGGTCTGTGAGCGGGATGATGAAGAAGATAAGGATGAGGATGAAAGCAGTGACACCAGCGTGTTGGTTGTGCCCTACCCTGAGCTGGCTCCTGTGGTCTTCTTCTGCCTCAAGCAGACAACGTGTCCTCGGAGCTGGTGCATCCGCATGGTCTCCAGCCCATATCCTTTTTTTTTACGGTGTGACTGATGAGAGTCCAACTTTGTGGATTATCTCCACAAAGTGCTTTTTAATATCTTAATCCATCATATTTAATCATTCAAACTCGCATGTTTGGGCTGTAAAGAAAACATGGACACGGAGGGCCCTATCTTGCACTCAGCGCAATTGCCTTTGTACACCGACGCATGTATCATTCCTATTTTGCACCCGACGCACAGCGGACTTTTCCCTCCACAGACGCACGTCGGTAAATTAGGGAATGTATTTGCGCTCCCGGGGGTGGTACAGCGAAAAGAGGAGGCGCAAAAGTTCCCTGGTGCTATTTTGCAGTTTCAGAAAACAATTCCGCCACTGACCAGGAAAAACCTGGTCTAAAGTCAGTGGCGCTTGTCTAAAGTCAGTGGCGCGTTATTCAGATGCTATTTTAGGGGCGCATGCTTGGCCATAATGTAGCGTAAAAAAGAAAAATATTACTGAAAATGCGCTTCAGGTGTTTGGATAGGTCAGGAGGCACTTTACAGTACAGTCCTCAAAAAGTCGCAGCATTCTTTGTGGCTTGTTGTGTTTTACACTTTTCCATGAATCATGGATGTGTTGATGACATAAATGAGGAAATATTAGAGGATTTAAGGAGACGTGATGTTGAACTACGGTGGGATTGGACACTCGATGCACTCCTGGTGGAGCGGGTGGACGGAGATGGAGTGGGGGGGAGGAGGAAGGGGCACAACAGGAGCAGGTGGTGCGTTTGGAGGCCCACGCTCCATGACTGCAGCAATCCTCTCCAGACTTGAGGAGATGCGCCCGAGAGGAGCAGCAACATCGCCACCCGGCTAACACAGGCATTTATTACTTTTTTTCCGCATCCCGGACAGATCCTGCTGGCGTGCGCCAGGCAAATCCGCCATTATAATAGCAATCCGCCATGGAACAAGCGCGCCTGCTCTTAAAGGGGAATGTGAGATGATGCTCTGATTGGTTATTTTCGTGTTACGCCCAAACCACACCTAGCTACTTCCGACCAACCCATTTTAGATTTGCGTCGGGCGCAAGACTCATTTATCCCGGCGGTATAATAGCAACAGCGGCCGAGATCCGCCCACAAAGCTACTTGCGTTTCACGTTTAATACTTGCGTTTCAGATCGTTAAAATAAGGCCCCGAAGCTCTACCATTTCTCTCACAAGTTTAATTTTCCATTGGTCGGTGATTGATTCAGCTCTGAATCGACAAAATACTCCCGACAAGTTCAAAACAGTCTCAGGTAGCGCATGGCAGGCTGGATCCAATATCAAGGGCCAGATTTACTACTACTACTAGTACTACTACTACTACTACTTATACTTTTGCGCCTGTTTTTTCTGATGCAGGTGTTACACATTCTGCCCCAGACACATTTGTGTAAAAGAATTGTTGGACACATGTTAAAGTGGCCATATTATGCTCATTTTCAGGTTCATAATTGTATTTTGAGGTTGTACCAGAATAGGTTTACATAGTCTAACAAAAAAAAAAAAACAACACCATATTTTTGTTGTACTGCACATTGCTGCAGCTCCTCTTTTCACCCTGTGTGTTCAGGTCTCTGTTTTAGCTACAGAGTGAGACCTCGCACTGCTGTAACATCTTTGTTGGCAGTCGCACATGCGTAGTAGCTAGGTAAGGATCATATCAGATAGCTAGCTGTTTGTTTCTACAACTTCAGTAAGTACAAGGCAGGATTAGCCGGCAGACTTCTTCTAAACGAGGGCGCACTTCCAACTTTGTGTTGAATACCTGCAGAACAGGGACATGGAAGTAGTTCTTTTGTAGATTATGGTGAACTAGTGTGTGTTGTAGTGATGTAAAAAGCCCTGCCGATTTTTGACGACACATTCAGAAACCCGTATCTCACTCAAAATAGCATGGATGTTTTTTTTTCCAAGTTTGTATGCATGTGGAAGCACCAGAGACACAAAATAACACCCCAAGTCCCAGAAAAGGTGATTTTTTTCATTAAAAGGGCTCTTTAACAGAGGTTGAAAAAACAAGAGTAAACATAGTGCAAATAAGATGTAGCCTACCAAGACCTGAGGGAGGTTGTGGCGATGAAAATAAATGTGGATTTACGTTCACTCTATAGAAATATAAGTTATTTTACATTTAGAGTCCCACCACAGCAGAGACAACGACAGATAGATCTACAGAAGTAAGACTTCCTTTACTGTGGACCTTTCAATGGGGTTTGATGCTGTTGGTGTGACCAGAGATAACACATTGATTTAGAAAGATCGGAAAGAACCTGGGAGGAGGCCTCGGGGAAGACCAAGGACTAGGTGGAGGAATTATATCTCCAACCTGGCCTGGGAACGCCTCGGGATCCACCAGTCGGAGCTAGTCAATGTGGCTCAGGAAAGGGAAGTTTGATGGGCCCCTGCTGGAGCTGGAGCTGCTGCCCCTGCGACCCGACCCCGGGATAAGCGGATGAAGATGGATGGGTGGATGGATGGATGAAAGAACCAAAAAAATCTGCTGTGAGAGAGGTGAACCAATGTCAGATGGGTGTAGCGTTCAGTGCTGAAGGGGTTAAAGCTTTGTTTTACACGTTATGGGTTCCTGTTAGTGTTTGTCTATTATATCACACAGTGTATACACAAACAAAGACACACAAATTGTAGCTATGCGAAATGGCAGGAGTTTAGATTCCAGTGCAATCTGTACACTCCGTTTGCTAGTTTGAAAGCCATGATGTTTCTCTCTCATGGGTGGGCCAAATTCTCTGGGCGGGCAAATCAGAGAAAGGAGAGGTAACCTTCCTCCTTATGACCTCATAAGGAGAAGATTCCAGATCGGCCCATCTGAGCTTTCATTTTCTCAAAGGCAGAGCAGGATACCCAGGGCTCGGTTTACACCTATCACCATTTCTAGCCACTGGGGGACCATAGGCAGGCTGGGGGAACGCACATTAATGTTAAAAAACCTCATAAAGTGAAATGTTCATGCCACGGGACCTTTAAAGAGCAACACTTCCAGTGAGGTCATTGTGTGACTTACACTCAAACTCCCCAAACACAGAGTTTATATTTCTGTAAGTAGTGGCACCGCAGAGTGAAAAGAGTAAGAATGAGCGCGTGGAAAAAGCAGAGATATGACTGACTGGTTGGAATTCATTGAAGCAGAGATAGAGAAAGAAGAAAAAGCATCAGGGAACCAGCAGATACAGACAGATAAGAGGACAGTGAGAGGCAGTGAGAAGGTGACAAATTTAAGGATGGAGAGATAGAGTGAAGAGTATGAAAGGTATATTGATGGAAAGCCATAAAGGTGGGTAGTTGAAACAGGGAAAGAGTCAATAGCTAGTGTTTAAGAGGGCTATAAAGGCGGGAGAAGGAATGCAGCAAATATAGTATGGATGTGCATCATTGTTTGTTTGCATTTGGGCGTTTATGGAGTGTGTGTATGTAACAGCTTGGATTTGTGTTTATTTCCCATACATAAGGAACAGCATTTTCTCTCCAGGGATGAAGCCAGCTGGCATACAGTATATGATTCCTGTGACAGGGAGAACGAACGGGATCGAAACAAAAGTTATCTTTTCTGCACTTCCTACCTTTCCATTTAAGCAGACATCACATCAGCTCCTGGTGGGGGCCTGGCAATAATTTATAACCAACTAGAGAGAAAGAGGAAGAAGAAAAAAAAATAGAGAGAGAGGGAAAACAGTGTTGGAGAGTTGCTTAAAGGTGCTCTAAGCGATGTTGGGTGACGTCACTTCTTGTTGACGTTCGAAGTATTGTCAAACAAAACGGAGGCTAGCTCGCCCCTCCCTCCTCCTCATCCCGTTCCCTCTCCCTTCCTTCCGTGCTTCCGCGCACTAACCCCCTCCCCATCCCCCCCACCCCCAAATTCTTCTTGTCGGTTATTGGCTGCATACCTGCAAACTTGTCGCTTTTCGGTGGAAATCGCCGTTTTGAATGGGAAAATGTCATCCACGTGAATCGTGTAGATCCGAAGAGTTTTTATTTAGGGGGCGGGGGGGATCCGAGACCTGGTGCTAATACGGCACCAATGCCTTACCGACCATTATCTACCGGACCGAATAGCAACTCGGATTTCGGTGCCTTATTTACTTAAATGCCTCCGCTTCTCTCTGATGCTCCGAAAACGGACATTAGAGGGAACTGAAACATCGCCGCACGAGACGCTAGCTACGGTAACACTTCACTCGACAGCAGGTAACGTTAGCCTACCGTTAGCTAGCAGCTGGAGTAAACACGGTTAAAATGCTGACAGCTAAACGGTGTAAAAGTGTGTCTGTATTTTACTGGAGAGGATGCGTCACCTTTTTCAGCCCCTCTGAGTTTGCAGGTGTTGGATACCCGTAGGGTACAGATTTGATCATTGGCAAATTATCAAAAGATGTTTTATCAATATTAATAAAGTTATGAATATGGTTATTAATAACTGTATCAAATTGACAAACAATCAAAACGGGGCACCACCCTGCTAGTCAGGGACCAATAATCAAACTGTGGAACATTCTCATTTCTGTGGTAATCCTTTAAAAAGGAAATAAAGGAAGGGGTGAATCCAAGCACGGACCTGATCGACCAGCAATTATTACAACAAGTACACAAATAATCACAAGCAACTGCTAATTAAGTATAATAAGATTTAATAACGTCACAATTATCAGTAGCTAATCAATAATCCTTCAATAATAAACTTATATACCTTTTTACAATATCACAACCAAAAACAAAGCAAAAACAAAGCAGCATGGACACGTCTGTGTCTGTGTGTGTGTGAGTGTGTGTGTGTGTGCGAGAGAGAGTGAGTGAAAAAGGAGGGGAGGTGTCGAAATGTAGTTCTAACACAAAAACAACTCCAAAAATGGCTACTCCTGTGAGCTGCACAAAACTATTTAGCCTCAAGAGGGCGGTAGTGGTGCTGGGTGCACGAGGATGGGCTGAAGAAGCCGGGGGGTTGCTAGGCAATGCGCACGCTTAGCCGGTATGGTAGCTAGTTCCTGTGTTAGCTCTGTACGAAAGTAAGCCGATTCCACGTGGCTAAACTACAGCGTTAGCTCGGGAGCTACGCAGCTAGCCTGTGTCGTGTGTGTGTGTGTTAGTAAAAGAAGAAAGAGAAGAAGAGTAAAGAAAAGAGGCACTCTGATCTTAGTTATCGATAACCACTCCAGTGGCTAACAGCTGATTTACCGCGATTATCTCGCGGACAGTAACTAAACTCCGTGAAAGGAGTGACTTAGCAGGTAGCGATTACAGTTATACCCAGCTACTTAACACAACAACAGTATCGTGATCGCTGATACATTCACAGAAAAAGATTAATAATCACGTATAGACCAGTACATAATTAAAATCATAGATCACATTAATGGCAACAATGGTAGCGAACCCTTTGCTCATTAATAAAACACACTACTTATCTCTGCCCAGACGTAAGCCTTCTTACGGGTGTGTTCAGTCCATTTATTCCTGTCCATAGATTTCCACAGAAATGAAACAGCGGCCATGGAGAAACTTCCCTCCAAAAAGGCAGCAAGGGGGCAAGTTTAGTCGACTTTGAGAAGAAAAACGTTGTTTCCTTCTCACTGCAGATATGAAAACACTGGTGCGTTTTCAGGGATCCACCGAAATAAAATCCACTTTCTCCAGAAAATGGAAGTTCAGCACAAGCGCTTGCGTGCCTCCTGTCAGCAACGTTGAGTTGCAAGTGAAGACAACAGGATTTTGGGTGATCAGGCTTATTTATAGGTCAAGACTGCATGCTGTGTTTATGGTCCCGCTGAACCAATAGGAAGACTCAAAACTCTTGAAAGTTTGAAGACTACAATCTTGTAGTTCTTTGACTTCCTGCCAGCTGTGAGGCTTGTCCCTTCTGGCTGGAACTTTTGCATAGAGGTGTGAATTAACCAAGCTTTGGAGTTTACATACAGGCCACGATTCCTTTGTCTCTCTGGTCAGCTCAATCTGAGGCCTTTTGGTTAAATCAGGTTTAACCAGCTTCTTGGTCCCCAACACAGGTATGTGGCTGGAACGCTGTAACACTGTTATTTTTCGTGGTGCAGGTTGTTGTTTGTTTTTGTTTTGTTTTTGTGGAGCCTGGGCTGTCTACAGAGACTGCGTTTTTTTACAGTGTGTTCAGGGGACAGGCAGCTCGCAGATAGTGAGGAGATGTTTGCTTTATGTGACAAAAAATGCATGACATCGCTTAGAGCACCTTTAATAGTCGAGCCATCCATTCAGGTCTAAGGGAAATGTCTTCCTCTGGAAAATCTCAGAAAACACTTGGCGTTGTCTGTTATTGGAGTCAGTGTCTTTAATTCTGTCTCTATTTCACTTCTGCAGTCTCTTTCTACGTCTTTGCTAAAAGCTCACAAGTAAATTAAGTGTAATTTTCTCCACTAGACTGAGCTCATGTGTCTGTTGGAGTCCTGTGGTGCAATTGTGGTGCTGAGTCAGAGATTTATGTCAGAAAGCAAAGAAAATTATCACAACAGAGCGTGGTTAATCTGGACTCTTCTCACAACATAAGAACAACCTTGAAGGCAACACTTGATGCAAAACATTAAGCGTAGCGAGCTTTAAAGCCCTTTATTCTCATATCAAATCTCTGACGCACAAGTTCCATGCTCGTGGTATATTGTTTGAAGCGTTCCGTGCTACTTTTGCTGTTATACTGCTGTTTTGCTAGCTGGTGCAAGCTACTGCTATCAGAACATAGAGGTTTTGTGATGACTGTTGACTTTACTACTTTCTTACTTACTGTAATGGCAGCCAACTATTTTAAGTTACCCTAGCGACCTGGCAATAGAAATGGTGACGCCACTTGGTTAGCTGGTCAGCTCCGGTGCCATGAGGATGATGTCTAAAGATTTTTGTTATCTAGTGCAACCCGCAGGTCAAAATGTCCACTTTTGTAATGCTTCAGATAATGAACGGGAAATATCTAAACACTAGATTCCTTTCAGCCTCAGCTGTACTTTTAGTTCTAGTTAAAGGTCCAGTGTGTAACGTGTTTAGTGTTGCCCGTTCACAAACTTGTCCTTTTTCATGAATATTTACCACCACCATCAATTCCAAGTATTCCTTTTGGCTTGAAATTTTACATTTGCATTCGCATGAACTGGGGTAGACGCTCCATATTCATGCGTCATCTTGAAATACGTTAGCCGGTAAGGGACATAAAGGACATACTGCTCCGCCTTTCGAGTTTTCGCTGTCACATGATGAAGTCACAGGTGCTGCTAATGCTGCTAATGGGTATCGAAATCCAAATTTCAGGAAGATGTGTCTTCTACTTCACCCAGAAAAAGAAAAAAGGATATTGAAAAGGGCAAGAGACTGGCTTTTTGAAGCGTGAAGTCTACCGTAGCTGTAATACGTACTTTGGTGCGAGAGATTTGATTGCGATATATGATCTCAACGCTAGATGGGAGAAATCCATACACATTGGACCTTTAAATCTGACACAGTACAGCTTTAAGTTGAGCTGCTTAGGCCAAGCTTTACATTGTTTCAGTCCCGCTACTGGTAAGGATAAAAAAAAGAAGAGTCTCAGTCTTTGAAAGGAGCTGCTGGTTTACACTTCAGCAGCAGCACTCAGCATCCAATGAAATCACTGTAGCTGAATGAGAGGAAATTGTGTGTGTGTGTGTGTGTGTCTATGTATCTGTCTGTCTGTCTGTCTGTGTGTGTTTCACAGGCCACTCTGTATGTTCTTATTAAAAGAAAATGAGATGTGTGTATTTGTGTCTCACAAGCCACTCTGTATGTTCTTATTAAAAGAAAATGAGATGTGTGTGTGTGTGTGTCTCACAGGCCACTCTGTATGTTCGTATAAAAAGAAAATGAGGTGTGTGTGTGTGTGTGTGTGTGTGTGTGTCCTTGTTACTTCCCTAAAATGAAATGGTTTATATTGACCAGGTCCACTTTCCCACATTATGAGTTCAGATTGAGTGGCGCTGTGGATTGATCCACAAGTCTTTGTTTGTAATAAATTCATTCTGTGTCCACTACCGGAACTTGGGTGCATATTTTTGTGGATGAGCTTCATTTTATCTCCGTTACGGATATTGGCAAATTTGGGAGAATACAGAGTACAGTTGTGAAACTAAATTGGGGGAAACAAATGGAAAATGCTCCTTGTAGGATGTCTTGTATTCAGACATGCTGCTTTTTGTTTTAGAGCTCCACATCCCTCCTCAGTCTCTAACAACTAACAATCATTCAGATACGTTGGCAGCTACACTGATTCGGGTGGAAATTGACAATTTAACTTTTACAGTTGAGTGAACCGTAGTGACCTGATAGAAAATCAAGCACAGTAACTTTTTTTCTTTCCTTAAGAAAGATAAATGGGCACAAACAGAAAAGATAGGTTGAAGAAGTAATAGAACAAGTGAATGAGTTTGGTTTGGAAAAGGGTCTAATAAGAAAGTATAAAAGAAATAAGAGTGTATAAAAAGTATGGAATAGTTGTTAGCCAGTTATTAACGCTTTATGGTGTTCTAAGTGCTGGCTCATCTCCCCCCTCCCTCTTCTTCTCCCTCCGTCTCTATCACTCTCCTTCACCTCTTCCCTCCTAGACAGTAAATCAGTTGTAGTTTTCTTTTTGTTAAATCATTTTGCAGAGGCGGGGTGGGATAGTTGGCAGTCAACATTAAAAAAGATTTCCTCTGGCTATCCGCAGTGATAGACGGATCAGACTTTTTGTGCTCTGCACTTATTTTAAATCACTGTAATTTTTCCATTTACCTCACGGCTTTTATTTGTTCATCACTTTTTTGTTGCTTTCTGCGGCTGGTCGGCTTACGTGTTACTCATCTGCTCATTTTAATGACTGCCCGGGTCTTTTTCTCCGTCTGTCATCCGCGCTAACTGCACCCAACATATCCATTGGTTTCACTCTGTCTTTGTTAAAAAAAGAAAGACAAGACAGTGTGTCAGGAATTGGTTTTGAGAAACAAGAGAGTTATCCCTGATTTAAGGACTACTTATATCATTGAGAGTAGAATACATATTATAAACACCTTTATAATTGTAATTTCCCTGGCGGGATTAATGAAGTATAAATTATCATTTTACACTATTTTAAATCACAATATAACAGCTCGAAAATAACCATTAAGTTTAATCAACACCTCTCTAGAACAGACTCAACAATAACTGATTATAACCCTTAAGGTTTTGTGTGCTATTGTATTATGCCGTATTAGTTTTAGCTAGGTGTAGGTTACCTTATAAACTGGCAACTTATATATACACATCCTGCTATGCCCTGCAGTGCCCTGCTACGACATTAACTACTACAACTATTTCTAGTCATAGTTCCATTAACTTTATTGTGACTATAATTGCCACTGTTCATCACACCCCCAACCGGTACCGGCAGACACCGCCTACCAAGAGCCTGGGTCTGTCCGAGGTTTCTCCCTAAAAGGAAGTTTCCCTCACCACTTGAGGTTTCGCCACTGTCGTACTAAATGCTTGCTCTTGGGGGAACTACTGGAATTGTTGGGTCTTTGTTAATTATAGAATGTGGTCTAGACCCAGTGTTGTGCCTGAACGCGTTCATTAAACGATACTTCATGAACTCGTTCCTATTTTGGGCGAACGTGAACTGAACGTACTGTATTACTGCCTGATGAACGTTACTGTGAAGTCGTTCATTCTGGTGTCTGTGAACGGCACACTCTCTCAGTTTAACTTCGTTCAATAGGGTGCCAGATTGTTATAGAACCATTCAGGCGAAAACCCGGCTAAAACACACCGTAAAAAGGCCTTAATATGTAGCGGAAAAAAACACCCAATCTGGCAACACCAGCCACCAGTGTCGCACCGCCGCATGTGTCATCAAAACAGAAAGCAGTATCTAGGCGACAAAGCGGCAAGGAGGCGTCGCATGATCATTTAAACAAGTTTTATGACAAGGTCTGTGACGATGGGAAAAATCTTACATTTCTGTACAAACTTTGCCCGCCGGCTTTCAAAAAGAAAATCCGCACTTCAGTCACATCCACACCAAACCTGAAACAGCACATTGAACTGAAGCACCCGCCTAGCCTTTCAATTTTGAAAAATAATAGCTCGCAGCAACATATGGAAAAAAAGAACTATGAACTAATTCATTTTTGGAACTGTGAACTTAGTTCAAAATTTTGAAGTATGAACTATGAACTGAACTAGTTCATTTTAAAATTTGTGAACTGAACTTTGAACTAGTTCATGTAGAAATTGAACTTTCCCAACACTGTCTAGACCACTGTCTTGAACTTGAAATTGAATTTAATTGATTTTTATTTTACAATTGATTCAGCAATATTTCTGTCCATATTTGTAACTGCAGTTGTATACATTGCAATGCAAATTGAGCTGTGCTACAATGCATTCAAAGTGTATATACTTAGAAATGTCTTAACAGCAATATATAGTACATGTAATTCTGCTCTACCTTGGCATAGTATGTGTATACACCTTAATTCTATTTTTATCTAAGTGTACTCCTCATTTTGCCAGATCATAAAGCAAAAGTTCTTAAAATTAGCAGCACAATGTAGCTGTAACAGTAAACCTCTGAATAGTTTATGCCAGGAACATTTCTGGGTAGCTGCACAGCACTAATTATCACAGGAATAATGTTAAAATATTGTTATTCAGTCCCCTACAAAACACTGCTGATGCTTCACAAAGCGATATTTTGTAACACAGCAATGAACTGAAATGAGTATTTTACGTGAAAGGGCTGTTCTGCTGATCCCAATGAGAATCAACAGTCTGTAGCTCTATGCAGCTTTCAGGTTATGGTTTTGGTTTATATAGCAATAGTTGATGCGCTCTTTATGTCTTTAATGAGTTATTATTACAACTGTTTGTTAATCTTCATGAACCGTTGGAAGTCGTACATCTAACCTAGAGTCTGTGATATTTTAGAAATGATATATGATAGTTTTTAAATGATGTACTGTATATAGATGTATACCATTACTTATTCATATCTACTATAGTGTGATACTGGTAAATTAAAGCACAGCTTAAGTACTCATTTGCTAAAAGTGCCCAAAAAACTGTGTAGAGCTGCCAACTGGGGTGTTGATTCCTATCTACAATAACAATGATCCTCTCATATTACAGGGAGTAATTTGATTCAGTGTTAATATCAATAATTGTGCAATTAAACTGAAAAAAGAGCCAAATTGTTTCCTCCAGCCACTATTTCCAGCAGTATGATATATGTAACTACAACAGCAACAATTGTATCTTATTCAATCTTAACCATATTGCTACCCAAAGGCATCTTATATTATGTTGAAAGTGGTGGTTGGACAGCACTTGTACACAATAAACTCAGTTCACTGAATCGACGAACCAGGACAAAAGTGGTTCAGAGAAATATTTTACTTGGACCTGAGTTTTCTGATTCTACACAGCATACCATATTCAAACCGATGTGCTGCCAGCATTTTACCATCCTTGTGTAATTGCTATTTGTTTTTGCAGAATTGTACATTTCCCATGCTGAATCGACTGGAAAGTCACATAAGCAATGAAACATCAAGGGAAACTCGTCACGGCCTGTGGTTTCTCTTCCTTACTTTGTACACCTACAACAAAGCTGTTTCCAACAGGGAGTACTGTCATTGTATCCACATCTGTGTGATTCCACTGATGCTGGGCGGAAAGTGGAGATGCGGAGCTGCAAATATCATGTTAACCAGCTCTCAGGCAGAAACACTGCCGGGTTCATTCACATAGAGAAGGGATAATCAGAGCAGCATGGGGGAGGGAATAAAATAGATCATTTGAAAGGCTGAGAAGTCAAATTCTGCTCTCCACATCTAAACCTGTACCTGTAGATGGAGAAAAAAGGCAGGACCGGAGGGAGATACGGGGGAGAGATAAACCCAGAGAGAGAAGAGAAGAGAAGCAGGCTGTGCAAAGGGAAACAGAGCATGTGGAGTGACTATATATTCTGCTCCAAACCAAACATGATGGCAAGGGAAGGTCAGATTAATAGCTTCCAATTCAATTTCAATCTCCTCTGGACCAACACATGTGGCCCTTTTGTGCCAACAGCATTAGTGCATACACACACTCTCACATAAACTCTCACTTTCACACATATCCAAAGATACATCCACACAAATTCTTGTGCAGTGTATACATTGAGCCTCTCACTCTGTGCGCCTTATGTGTGAAAAGAAAAAAAGAAGAGTTTAAGATACCTGTTTGATATTTTGCTCAAATACTATCTATTCAATACATCTGTCCTTTACCTATTTGCTGTCCTGGAGTGACACCTCTAAAAACATCACTGGTCATGTGATACTAGATCTGGCTGCTAATTGGTTTGGCACTGACTACCAGTATGGCACGTGATGCCTGCAATGGAGCATATGGACAAGATCCTGCCACTTAAATTATATGAGCATTAGAGTGTAGGATGCATACATTATTTATAAAGATTTTTAAGCCTATATTTATAGATGACAGCTGAAGACATGAAAGATGGGCAATGACACGCAGCAAAGGGCCACAGGTCGGAGTTGAACCCACAGCCGCTGCATCAAGAAGTAAACCTCTATATATGGGCGCCTGCTCTACCAGGTGAGCTACCCAGGGGCCCAAGATGCAGACAATTTAATGAATGGGGTGTCTGTGGTGGCATGGTCATATAGATAATGTTGCCTTTTTCCATGGCTCTGCATCAGTAGAATAACGTCATTCAGCTAATTGACAGTTGTGAAATACCCTTTGGTTTACGTGATTGGATGATGATGGGATTAATGCAGCTAAACTGGATCTTCTACAAGATGTCTGCTCAACAAAATCAGTTTAATTGATAAAATTACTTTCCTGGCAGTGGCTGCAGGTGTTTCCTTTAATGATGTCTGAAGGTACTTTTTTTTGCTGAACAGTGCTTGGCAGGCAGGTTGTGTACAGCACAGCATAATCTGACAGAGCAGCGGCCTGATTGGCCATGGTGGTATTTTGATAAATTGCCCACTTGATATATACATGGATTTTTTTCCAAGGCAGGTTAAAGTGGAGGTTATCTTCTTTTTGATGAGTTGTCAATGTTTTAAAGACACATTTGAAGCCCTTTGATCCCGTAATTGCAGTCTGTATGAACAAACTTGCTTTGACAAGATGTGATTAACTCTGGCAGGGCACTTTAGGTTGACATCTCATTGCTGCCGCTCTTGGCATACGTTTATGCATCCTCCATCTGCTTTGGTTGGATTTTTTCTGGTTTTGTTGCGTCCTGGAGTATTCTTAATTGACATTGGGCTGTTCGGGGTGGAACATTTTTCTCCGGGCTACACAAAAGTATAGCATAGACCGTTTTTTTTTTCTTCAGTTTTGGGATCAACCAATCACCTTGCTTAACTCAGATGCATTATTGAGATTTAAAAAGGAACACGGCAACGTATTGGGACTCTAGCTTATTCACCGTATCCCCCAGAGTTAGACAAGTCCATACATACATTCTCATCTCCGCGCATGTCATAACTCTGTCTGACGCCCCAACTGCTAGCCTAGCTTAGCACAGATCCTGGAGGTAACCGGCTCCATCTAGCCTACTGCTCCCAATAAGTGACAAAATAACGCCAACATGTCCCTATTTACATTTTGTGATTTGTATAGTCACAGCGTGTACAAATAACAAGGTCACATGAGACACATCCATCTTCTAACCGTATACAAACTGGGAACTATATTCTCAGAAGGTTACCTCCAGGATCTGGGCTAAGCTAGGCTAGCGGTGGGTGCGTCAGACGGAGTTACAACACGCACGGAGATGAGAAGGGTATGTATGGACTTATCTAACTCTGGGGGGATACACCACCTGCAGAGATGTTTATGTGTACCTTTGGAGATCCATGAACATGCATCAGCTCGCTTTGTATTTTAAACCAGTGGCAGCAGGATGCAAAGCTGCCCTGACACCTCGCAGCTACCTCTGATCCTACCCTGTATCATATATCACAGGCTGCTGCTATCCAATATGATCTCATAACACAGCTAAATAGAGAAGGTTGTCGATTAAAATATATGATTTTTGAGTATCCTAAAGGTTTTTTATTGTCCTTGATAGGACAATATAAATGTTGAGGCTCGTGTTGCTCCGATATCGTTTCTCGTCATTGATCTTTCTCTTCTCTGTGGGTCAAGTGTCAAATTCAATGAGCTCATAGAACTCATAGAACTCCTGCATTGTTTCATTCACTTTTATTTCTGTGGTTGTCGTGGTCACAAAGCGAGCAAGTTGGAAAGAGTTGAATCATCAGAAACTCTGAATGCATCAGCAGCCGCTCTCCCTCTCCTTGCCGCTGCTCCTGCCCCTGCCAGCGGTGGCATAGCTGCCGTCGCGTCTGTTGAAAACAGCGGAGGCTGCAGCTAGAAAGCACTCACTGTCTGAAAGCACCTTAACTCCAGCCTCACTTGTAATTCTTTCTGCATCTCATGACTGGGATGTCCATTTGCTGTACTGCTGTAGGGGACGTTAACATGTGTTGCAATCTCTATATGTTAGAAACAGTGATATGAGTTCACAGCGCAGTGTGTACATGTTTACATATTGTTATATGTGACCCAATTTACTTGTGACGGTGTGAGCCTTCTCTTTTCCTTTTTGTATTTCCAACAGCGAAATCCAGATTCAGGTCATCCAAACCTGGATCCATTAATCTGATTTAGTGAAGATGTGTCATTGCTCTGCTCTGGCATTTTCAATTACATCTTACCTTAAGCCAGTGACACTTTAGGTTGTACAACATTAGTTTACTTGTATTTTGCAAACAGGAATGATGCATCTCTCGCTGCATTCTAGCATTTAAAATGACACAGTTTGAATTCCTATGGGGAACTACAGTACAGTTGCCCAAAACTAAATAGCATATTTTTTTTCATAGGGCATGATAATACTCTAATGCCTCCATGGTGCGAAATGAATTTCTTGCTAATCTCCTGCCAATTTAAAGAGAAAGAAAAAAAAAGAAAATTGTTAGTTTGCAAATATTTTGCTGGACTATTTATAATCTACATGTTTAAAGTAACATCCTGGATTGTTGGCTATATATTTTCATAGCATTTGTATGCAGTAGTCCACCTATAGAAATAGAGCTGGGCGATATGGAGAAAAACAAATATCACAATATATTTGACCAAATACATCAATATCGATATTGTAGGGTTGACTTTCACAACATATTTACATATTTTTTGATAAATTATCATCAGTAATGTTGAAAATTTCTTTATTAGGAGTAACCCCTTGAGATGCAGCATCTCGTTTTCGAGGGGGTCCTTAACAATAAACAAACAGTACAATCATAATTAGACACGTTAACAAAATGAAAACAGACAAAGAACAAAAACGACAAAAAACTAACAAACATCATAATCAGTCAGTTTGAGGCAGAGCAAGAATGAAACTGGAAATTAATAATAATATTAGAAGAGGTGTTATCATGGTGTGGTAGAGGATTATGGACAGGTACAGTTGGTACTGTAATAGGAAAACAGAGAGATGGAGAGATAGAATGGATCAAATGTTTACAGGTAGATTATTCCAATCTACTGACGATATCTAGCCTCTTAATTAACAATATCGATATTATATCGATATATTGCCCAGCACTACATAGAAATAGACAAGGATTGTGGCTGTGTTGCCATTGATATATGAGGCTAGATATCGCCTTATATTTTGGACAATATCCAAAATTAAAGACGATATCTAGCCTAATATATCGCTATCGATATTATATTGATATATTGCCCAGTCCTACATAGAAATGGACACATATTGCGGCTGTGTTGCCCAGGGAAATAGAACTGACAGCTAGTCTTCCTCTTTGGGACACTCCTTTCTCATAACTGGAAATACAGCATGGATGAAGGGTAAACTTATTCATGAAGACATGTTGAAGCTGTCAACAGCTGTGATGGTTGGAAAAAGACATCTTCTGTCTTCATATATTTTCTGTCCTCTCCCATTCTTCTGCCACTCATTATTTTTTTCTCTTTCTCTTTTTATTGCTGTGTTACCTTGACTTTCTTTGGCACTCTCCCTTGCTCACCCAGCAGCTGTGCTTATGCTAATGCCGGTATTAATCATTATGCTAATGTGACTGTTAATCGCTATGCTAATGTCACTGTACCTAGCCGTCAAACCGGTGGAAAGGCTGCATACGAGGACCTGCCTTTTACTCTTCTCTTTTGCTCCCTTAATCCCTGCATGTATTCATTTACTACAGTTTATATTTAACATTTAAATCCATTATTAGTCAAATGAAATGTTTTAGATTATTTTTTTCCATCCTCCTTCACTGCTTCCTTTCCCCGTTTCCTTTCCCCCACTGGACTGTTTATTGCAACCACTCCCCCTTTTTGTATCCTCTGCTTCTTTTATCACTGTTCTTTTCTATTTTACCATGGCTGAATAGCAGTGCGGATGTATTTCACAAGCTAAATCTGCAGCTAATTGAATACTGAAAAAGCCTCATTCAAGCCAAACTAGTTTATACTACTACTTTAACAACTTCTCTGATAGGCTGGTTTACTCATCTACTCTCACCTGCTCCTGCTATTCTTCTCCTCTCTTTGAAATGTTTGCTGCCACATGTTGACAGAGCGGTGTGACACAGATGGGGAATAAGCATCCACTTGGACTGATGGTGTGTGTGGCAGTATGTGTTGTAGCAATTCTTTTCATACTTTTACATTCACTTATGTGTGAGGAGAGAATAAGAGCATTTGTGCGTGTCAGTATATGCTGTCATGCTTATAAGTTTGTGTACGTGTGTGTGTGTGTGTGTGTGTACGTGTGTGTGTGTGTGTGTGTGTACGTGTTTGTGTGTGTGTTTGTGTGTGTGTGTGTGTGTGTGTGTTTGGTTTTACCCAATTGTCACCAAAAAAAAACCAACCCTAAATAATACATAACTTCTTTCCAAAATGGACATGAGTTGTTTGGGAATGAACTCCTTCATACAATATATTCTGCAGGTTCCACACACTCTTTTATCACAGCATTGGCATACCATTTCACTGAATATACAATTTGCTTCTCGGCAGAAGCTGCAATTCATTTTAATGGCGAACCTTTCATTCTATTACATCTATAAGTCTCAGTTCTTACAGCAGTTAGGAACCAGCATTGGCGATGGCACAGACAAATGAGCTTAATACAATTTCAGAGAGCCATGGAACAGAGCACAAGTACTTTACAGTTTAATTTGCTGACTCTCATTGGTATGACTGGAGGGTAACATCTGTAGGAGTGAGACAGAGAAGTACAGATATGAAATTAATATAAAAGAGTGGTATCTTATTCTCTCTGTATGGTTTACTTAATAGTAATGGTGCTACTTTTAGCCTCTCTCTTTTATGGCTCCGACCATGCGTGCCATATGAAGCTAAAGCTTTTAGTTTTTTAGCAATAGCAGATGGTGGACATACATATTTTGGCAACGTGAAAGAGAACACATTTTTTTGAGAGAAGCAAAGAGGAACAGAGGTACAGACAAGTCGCAAAATCCTGTCTCGGTGTAATATGTTTGCCAAACAATATTGCCTGAGGGCCAAAACACAGATTACCAGTGTTTTCCTTTGTTCCTCTGCTCCCTGATCCCATGGATCAATTCTGTCCTATTTTTGCCTTGGCCTCTGATATGACTGCTGTTGTTTGAGGTGTAACTCACCCTATTGTGCCGAATGTCATCTTCAGGCCACTTGTGTAAAGAAAGCAATCAATAATTCAATAGTGACATCAATCAGTCCTCAATGCCATCAGGTTAGATGGATGTAGGTTTGGCTTGGGTTTTTGGTTCCCTTGGGATTCTGTCATTAGATCATTGAGCTTTGTCTAGTTATACACTGCCTTCGTGAACTCTACAGGCTTTTCAATTTCTTCTCCTCTTCTCCTGCTGTGATGGATTATGTTGGACACACGTGAAAGAAGACTACTGGTTGTAAGTAGTATTCACACACCTATGAATAATAACAAAGAAATACAAAAGGCTCATGAGTTTTTCATGTCAACATTGAGGAAAGTGAATGGTTTTGTATAATTGTATGCATTGCTGACTTTAGCCGATTACTCACACCTGTGCTCTATAGCTTACCACTGATAACATTATGCTAGCAATTGATTTTCAACTATTTAATCACATCACACAACACACATTATTAGTTCTTTTCTGAGTCAAACAAAGTACTCTAATATCTTTATATCTTTTGACATTAATTGTTTTAGTTATAATAATAATAAAAAATAGCTGCTATGTTGTTACACATAGCTACACCCATTGGGCGCTGAATTTAACAAACCTATGAAGGTCTAACAGGCTGCCAGCCTGAAGATATAATTATTAACTATCAGGTAGCTGATAGATTAAAGCAACACATTATAAAAAATAAAACAGCAACTAGCTAGTAAGTAAGCTTCAGTTTTTTTTAACAGTGTGTTTGTGTATGACCAACAATGTAAAAACAATAGCATTGCCAGATAGCCTAGTTAATAAAAATAGCTAAAACTTGAAAATGGTAGCTAGCTAGCAGTAGTAACCTGGGGACCCTTTTTCGTTGGACCTCAATATCATGAATATCACAAGCAAGATTTGTTTCAGATTTTGTTTTTGTCAATATGGTTCAATCTCTCACTATTACTCCTTGTCTATGTCCTTGTAGCTTCTACCGCTACTGAGCTAACAAGCTAACACGATGACAAAATAGTTTCATGGTTGTCTGATTTTGGAGATATTATTACCACCGTTTGGGGTGTGAGGTTTCACATCCATCTCACATGAGAGTGTCAGGATTTAGAGAATTTAGGTAAAGTTGTTGTTATTTGAAGTGCTCATATTATGCTTTTGGGCTTTTTCCCTTTCCTTTGTTATGTTATATATCTGTTTTGTGCATGTTATAGGTTTACAAAGTGAAAAAGCCAGAAGTCCACCCCAAAGGGACTTACCATCTCCAACAGAATACACTTTTCACAAACTGCTCCAAACTGCACATGTGCGACCCCAAACATAGATGGAATAGAACTGAGATGCCTCACTCAGTAGCTAAATCGGAGAGCTCAACACATAGGGTGAAAAGAGGAGCTGCAGCAATGTGCGGTAAAACAAAAATATGGTGTTTTTGAAAATTAAACCATGTAAACCTATTCTGATATAACCTCTAAATACAATTATGAACCTGAAAATGAGCACAACATGATGCACTTTGTACCTCTAAAAGTTTGGTTTGCACGTGGGAAATTAAGACCATGAATCCAAACCATTTCTGTTGTAAAGAAGTCCTTTTTCCTGGTGCCACTATCATTGTGCTTATTTTGGAAAAGTTCTTCAATAGACTTTCACTACTTTGGCGATCTGACAGTTGTCTGACTAATAGAACCTATAAAATGGAGTTAGATTTGCACTCACAAAATGCCAAAAATGTTAGCGAAATTGTCTAGTGAATTATAATTGCAGCAACATTTTGAAATAAATTGTTTATTCAAGTTTAAAGGTCCCGTGGCATGACAATTTCACATATGATTGCATTAGATATTCTATTAATGATATTAGTTTGAAATACTTGTACAGATTACATTAACAGGAAATGTTTCCCCACAGCAATGAATGTTAAAAGCTCTAGTCACAGAACAAATAATTAAGTTTTATTTATTGTAATTGTAATTTTGTGGAACATGGTGGAACATGACTTCATTTCCCAGAATGCTTTACTTTAACCAAGTATTTAAAATGGTTGCCAAACAATTTGAGGTGGACATTTGTTTGAAAGATTCTTTTCTACACTATTTGATGGTCAACATTGGACACTGGTCAGAAGTCCCTTCAGATTACAAACATTTATAGATTTGACACCTGTAATAACAGCGACATGGAAAATAATAGCAGGCCTAAAAGTTAATCTGTACTAGTTCATTTTGAAGAACCAATTCCAACAAGAACACCTGGAAACCACATAGCCATATGCAAGCACTGCAGTGCTCCAGTCTGTGGCTGCATCGAGGCTACTTCAAATTTCAAAAGGCATCTACAAGTAAGTTAACAGACAGACAGTCTTTTATTTTGAAAAACAGCTCTTGATGGTATTATGCTACTGATATTTGAAACAAAATGAATGTAATTGTATTTAGTTGTATTACTGAGGTAAAATGTGTAATTCAATTCAGCTAATCAAATTAAAAGGAAATTGCTTTGCATTGATAAAGTAATCCAAATAATGTAATCCAAACCACATTAATAATGGGTAATTTATAACAGTAAGTAATTACATTTCCAAAGTAACCTTCCTAACACTGAATGTATGTGAGATTAAACACATTCTTTCTGTTGTGTGACTGTGTGGAATTTCTTTGAATTTCCATGAATTTAATTCCACTTCCTGTCATTCAAATTCAACTTCCTGTGGGGCGGATTCAATTAAAATTCCAATTCATGAATTGAATAAAGGCCAATTCTGAAATTCTGAATTTTGCACACGCCTGCCGGCCATGAGAAAGAGAAGCATCATGGCTTGCAAACATGCGAATCATGGCAGTTGGTCAAGGCCACACCCTCACCCTCCACCTTGCCCCCCCTCTCTCCTCCTCAATAGCATTTAAAGCTACAGATACAGAAATGGCACATCCTAAGGAAAGCTCATTGTGGGACTGGCTCGTAGTGGCTGTAATTCTGCACCAAGGCTGAATTTCGGGAAAGAGACTTCAGATACAGTATTAGGGGACGACTGAGGTCTATATAAAAGCATCCAAAAAAGCAGCATGTCATAGGACCTTTAGCAAAAAAAAAAAAAAAAACTAAACACGTAATCAGTTGACAGATGGTGGTGGTGAGAAGCAAAATACAAATTGTCCCTTTTGGTGCTACGATGCCACTAAAGACACTATGCAAGGAGTTTTTATTTTGTTTTACGTCGCACAATTTTAACTGACAGACTGTGAGTCTGCTAGTTACAAAAAGTTTCCAAATGAGTTAGTGAGGCTGTAGTTCGGCCTATTCTGTTGACATCATGTATTGCTGCTCTGACTTCATGCTGGTTCCTGTCAATACATATTATTGTCAGCTCGGCATCGCCCACTGGGCCTGCAAGTGCTGAAATAACACACTGCCTCCTGCAGAGAGATGGTAAAAGGGTGCATAACGTGTGTGTGTGTGTGTGTGTGTGTGTGTGTGTGTGTGTGTGTGTGTGTGTGTGTGTAAAAACACTTGATGCAAAACATTAAGCATGGCGAGCTTTTAAAGCCCTGTATTCTCATATCAAATCTCTAAAGGACAAGTTCTTTTTGAGGCATTCACTGCTGGTAAGGATTTGTAAAGAAAAAAGAAAAATGTCTCAGTCTTTCACTCATCCACCAAGTATGTTGTCATTTTGGTGGCGAGTGTTGTAGCCTTGCTGTGCTACTAGTGGGGTTTGACTATAGACTGTGACTATAGATGTGTGCAAGTGTTCTCATACAGAGTATGGACAAACTCAAAGTCTGTCTTTGAAAGCAACTGCTGGTTTACACTTCAGCAGCAGCACTCAGCATTCAATGAAATCACTGTAGCTGAATGAGAGGAAATAATGTTTGTGTGACTGTGTGTGTGTGTGGTTGTGGTTGTGGGTAAGGGGTCACCCAAGGTGAGCAGCAGCCTTCAAACAGCCGCAGACCCAGTAATTAGCAGAGCACAATCCTGTATATGGGATTGGATGTGTGTTTGTATCAGCACCATCATTTCTGTTGTTCTCCTATGTTTCCTTCCTCCTGCCTCGTCCCATGTTTTTCATCCCTCGCTTTTGCTTTTGTGCACCTCACAGCCGTCTGGGTCACCATGGTTATTTATAGAAATCAGGTGGTCTGACTGGACTGACCCTGTGCTGCTATAAGTTCACTCAGACCTGTGTGTGTGTGTGTGTGTGTGTGTGTGTGTGTTTGTCTGTGTCTGTGTGTATATGTGTGTCTGGAACTTTCTGATATCTTTACCCACCAGAATTACTTTAACTGGATTCCTCTTATTGTATTTATAAGGCATTTTTGCAACCAATTACCAAAATGCTTTATTGTAACAATAAATAAATAAAACAAGATAGAAACAACCCACAAACAACAACAACCATACAAACTTGGCATGCACACGTTTTGTGTTATTTGATAGGTGATCAAAGAGGCCATCACACTTTGAATTTCCCAAACAGTTCCTTTAAGCTATTAAGGAACATTGCAGCACATGTGGTAAACTGTTAGTCTTTAGATCACACAAATGATGAATGCATTACATAAATAATATTATTTTTATTTGATGTTTTTCTTAGATACAGCAGTACTAATAAACGTACAGACAGACGAAGAGTGAAAAATTGAGTCAGAGCCAAATTAAGCCATTCTATCAAGTTTGGTAAATGACAGTCATTAGCCTGTCATTAACACTCGCTTCCAATGATTGCTATCTGCATGGTGTCATCGTGGGAACTGTTGACTGGCATACGTTAATGTGTTGTGTGTGTGCGTGTGTGTGCGTGTGTATGTTTGTGTTCCTTTGTTCTGCGAACCGATATTAGCATCTTAATTTAGGAAGCGTCTAGTCCCTGCTGAAAGTGACACTTGTCCCTACAGATACCGCACTTTGTTCCTCTTGTTAAGATCATGAATATTAAGATTTTCAATTTGTTATGTCTCACCCTAATTATGATGATGCCAAGCAATCGAAAAATGCAGGACGAAGCATTCTCAAGCACTCATTTTAAAAGCTCCAAGGACTTATTGACCTCCATACAGGAGACAGATGTTAGAGCAATGCAGAGAGCAACGTGATATCATGACTTTGCGTAAACATAGACGCCCACTTTCTTAAGCCAAGTGGCGTGTTATCTGTACGCATGTTGAGCTGTAGTATGTTTACGCTGTATACACGTCACAGCGTAAACATACACGCCACTTGAGGCTACATGTTATCGCGAGATTACGGTTGGGTTTAGGAAAACAACAAACACGGGAAGGAAACGTGACACGTGGGACACAAAGGAAACATGACACGCGTGACACGATCCCCGCTCTCCTGGGTGAAAGTCCTATGTTTGACCCATCCTCCACCCCGGCCAACCTCCCTACGCGGATTTTCGCCCTTTCATACTACTCGCTACGGCGTAAATTCACACGTAATCCCAAGGTAATGTAAGTCAATGGAGGCCAAACGGCGTTGATAAACACGCTAATATAGCGAGTATACGTCTTGATAACACGCCAATAATGGCATACGAATTGCCGTGTCATACATACGCCACTTCATGAGATCAGTCTGCAGAGAGAGAGGCAGAGTGATACAAAAGGGATATCAATAAGGAAAAAGATGTAGAGTATGGGAAGGAGTGAATTGAGGATGTACAATATTGATGAGGTTTGGGAGAAAAGATGGTAGGAAAATAGGTTTGAAGGAAAGAAGCTGCATAATTGACGCTTGGACTCAAATTAGTCATGAAAAAGAGGAGTCAAGACGACTCAAATACTGTGATTCTTGGCTATCTAAACACTTAACTTGATTGTTGATACGAAGTCTCACATTTTGACTTCCTAGAACAATATAACAATAAGACAGCAGCAGGCCGAGCTTGCATAGCCACAGACCATTATTTTTAGGCCTTTGTATTAGTCCAGCTATCATTGGTGTGCGGAATTCAGCAATTATTTTGAGTAAACATTTGTCCTTCTATAGTAGACGTACACATGTTTCTTGTCTTGGTTGAGCATGGCTTTGTCTCTTAATCAACTTCCTAGAAAGCATTATTACTTTGGGGTTTAATTGTTTTTGAATGTGAAGAGAGTTTGGAACAAATGGGAACCGGGCTGAGAAATAAAGAGAGACAGGTGGTCAACACTATGGCCTTCAGTTTTACGGCGATAGCCTATAGGCTTGTGGAAAGACAGTGGCAGACTGAAAAGGTACTCAGTTGCTGACAACTGGATCCCTCCCATTCTAACTGAACATTATCTGTCAGCCTCCAGATGAACTCAAATCTATCTACAGCTGCTGACAGACGTCTGAGCAGAAACACTCGCTCTATCATCTTAAAATAAGGAACCACGTCCACTGAGTCTTTTTTACCCAATCCCAATTCCATCTACATGAAAACAGAAAGTCTAGACTTTCAATTTGTCATTGATTATGCATAATATCCTGCATGAACGCAGCAGCAGATGAAAAATAAAAGCATTAGGTCCTTGACAGTAGACATCATGTAGGAGTTTAATAATTGTCAAACTGTCAATATACATGGATCTTTGTCAGATCACAATGTTTGAAAAAAAGCAAACCACACCCATATTTATAAATCATGCACACCAGTAGGTTGACAAGCTCTATGATGGCTGGTGTGGTTCATCCAAAAAGGGTGAGGAAGGATCCAGAAACAAAATTAATTATTATTCATAAACAAATCAATAAAGGACATAGAAAAAGTACATTCAAAGGGGTGGTGAAAACTACCTAGCGCATCACCGGTTCCTCACTCCCCTCCATCGAGGCCATCCAGGCCAAAAACTATTTTTATTTTTATTTGGGCGCCCAGATAGCTCAGTTGGTAGAGTGGGCGCCCATATATAGAGGTTTACTCCTCGACGCAGAGGGCCTGGGCTCGACTCTGACCTGCGGCCCTTTGCTGCATGTCATTCCCCCTCTCTCTCCCCTTTCATGTCTTCAGTTGTCCTGTCAATAAAGACCTAAAAATGCCCAAAAAACAACTTAAATTTTTTTTAGACATCCAGAATGGCGCAAAAAACTACCAAAATGCACCATCTCATCAACAAGTACATACAAAAATTAAAAATAAAGTAGTTAACTTTCTTATTTCAAGCTCGTTATAATAATCCTATAATATTGTTGTGGTGCTACAGCTGCAGTCAAAGCTTACTTGTGTTTACTGTTGTGAAACTAGAGGCGTATATCAACAGTAGGTTCTTATTTTGGCCTATAGTACAAGATGTTTGCAACTCATACACATCTGCCTTTTGCTCTTAATTGTCTCTCATTCACTCAGTACTTTATTTTCCTGTTGCTAGGTAACGACATGCTGTTATCTCATTGGCAGTGCTTTTGAAAGGTCAGCGGCAACTAGGTCAGAGTTGAAGTAATTTGAACTGTGAGCGCAGCGCAAAGCGACAAATCCGAGCGCTTAGTTGGTCGGCACCGCCTATCGTGTGAAGGTGGCTTTACATTTCTGTCCTCTCCAGAGGGGCAGCTCTAGAGGGGGGTGAATTGGTGCCACCCCAATCCACTGGGCTACAGTGCTGTCAATCTGACAAATTTGATTTCCATTGGATCAGAGTACTGTCACTTTGCTGCCTGTTCTGCCAATCACTGCCGTTCCATTTGGTAAATGGATATATAATTTAAACACACGTTGTATGGCAACTGTGTGCTTTGTTTTTAAGGCCAGTTTAAAAGTAGAAATATATTGAAGTCACTGTACAGCACTTGTGGCTGTAAGAAACAAATGTGTGTATTGCACTTTAAGTCTGTTCAGTTTCCTCATTACCTTGCTCTATTTAGGTAGCTATGTCTTCCGCTCTCAACATGAAATAAAAGCAGCGTATGCCAATTTTTGAAATTGGCTGTGAAAAATAGATGCAACAGATATTCACTGATCTTTCCATGTTACAAATTGATAGCAAAAGTTACTATCTAAAACTCCGTCTGCTATTTTGACAGAGAGTAAACTTTCAGTGGCTTCGGGACTTTAGGCTTATGGCTTTCTTTATTTTTTTAATGGAATTGTGTTGTAGACATTTCACACTGGTCTTGGTATTTTTAGCTCTGCCAGTAGTTATGTTGTGTAATTGGTGGTCAGTCTGTTCCTCTGGTTTTTGCTCTTAGTTACACAAGCCCGGCAGTGCCGGTGGATTAAAATAGCGCGTAACAGTGGCCGTGGGCAGGAGAGGAAACCTACGCACTTAACGTCCGCATCATATCACCACCACACCACATCACAGAAAGAGAGAGAGAAGAGGAGGGCAGAAGAAAAAAGAGACGGAAAGCACGGAAAATCCTAACAGATGGTCTAAAAAGGAAGACTTGTGTGCATGCGTGTCTTTTCCTGTTTTTATCTAATCTGTAATTGCACACTGAGTATTTCCCTGCTACTTCCATTCTTTGTATCTCCCCATCACTGCCAAAAGACACATTGGTTGGCAGCTGTTAGTAAACTAGTAGAACTTAATCCATCTCCGTGCCTTCAGTCCTCCCTGCTCCTGCAGTTTATCTGTCTATTTTCCAGGAGGTGCTGGACTGCTAAATTAACTCGTAGTAATCTCCTAATCTCAGTGAAACCATGGATCCCCCCCTTTTCTGTGTGTGTGGGCACGCCGTTTTGGGCTTGTAGCGTCAAATGAGTTTGGAAGTGAGTCGAAAAGACTGATAACACATAATTATACCAAACTGTGGTCTCGTTGGTGGAATGGTAGCTAACTAAGACTGAATCAGTTAACAATCCTTTACTGAATGAATCCTCAATCAAGATATTGAAAAATGAGCGTTGATGGCGATTTAATTGGCCAAAATGTGTGTTTTTCACAGTACAAATGCACACACACACACACACAAACACAGCATGGACACCTAACAAAGGCTTCCTAATATATGTTTGTCAGTGCTGGTTGCCACAGCAACAGGGCAGAGCTTGTTTTAAGGAATCCTATGGCAGCTGTGCACAGGCCATCTGGGAGAGAAGTAGAGTGGGGGACACAGAGACAGAAGTCAAGAGATTTGAGGAGGCGGAGAGTAGAGTAATTCTTAAAACTTTATCATTTTTTTTAATCGTCCTTTTGATGATCTGTCACAGTTAGGATAGCCAGTAGAACACGAGACCTGGTAGGGATGGCCCTATTAGAGTTCCTCCTCAGTTCCAATAACTGGTTTCATGCCTAATTGCCTGTAGCTGAACTGGTATGCTCTTCTGTGAAGCATTGTCCACTTTCCACAGAGCCATAAGAGAAGCACAAGAGACAATAACAGCACTTCACAGCCAACTGAGCATTCAGACCAGATTAAGATTAAACTACAGGATATAGCAGGGATGTACATAGTCTGGTTCATGTAAAAATCCATACATATGTGCAAAAACACTGCCGACATGCAGAAAAGGGCCGCGGGTTGGGATCGAACCCGGGCCACTGCGATAAGAAAAGAGCATAAGAATAAGAATAAGAATCTCAAACGCTGACCAATAGATGGAGACCTACTGTAGGGGATGCAGTTTGCTGTAGCAAACAAGTCAGCTTTAGCCAGACTCGGTAGAGGCTGCCAATCTTGTGAGTGATGGTCTCATTTGTTAATTGTAATTATACTTACTCTGCAGAGTTGATGTGCTAATGATTCATAGTTGAAAAGCTTCATATCACACCAATAACCAAACGGTTCCAATCTAACTATGATTGAAGACAAAAGTCAGAAATGTGTGTTTGAAAGGCCAGAAGGCAGCAGGCCGATGAGCAATGAGAGATTCATACAACAAAGTAATAGCTTCTGTTGTTACTGTCATCGTGACAATTATCTACGTAACCTTAACCATCCATTTATCTGAGTGTTTGAGTGTGGCGTGTGCGTGTGTGTGTGTGTGTGTGTGTGTGTGTGTGTGTGTGTGTGTGTGTGTGTGTGTGTGTGTGTGTGTGTGTGTGTGTGCGTGCACTCCTCTGACCTGACAGCTTAGGGAAAAGAGGAGCTGACATGAGACGCTGTGAAGCATTACCGTGTGATATCCCATGACATTTGCTGCTGCCCAAGCTACACACATGTACACCCCATCGCCTCCACACACACTCCCCCAGATCCAGTCAGCTGTACTGGATCGAAGAACCCCTGATGGAAAATTCCAGAAAATAAAAAAAGACCCAGCCAGCAGCCTCTCTGAACATTATGCGGTGATGGAGGAGAGGATAGAGGGAAGAAGAGGAGGCAGGGCTAGAGAGCGCGAGCAACTAAAAGATAAATGCCGACGTGAGAACAGTTTTAGGTGAGATAAATGTGTGAAGAACAAAAAAGGGAAGACTAAAGCAGTAAATGTTGTTAGAATAAATGGCTGTGCCGACTGTTGAAAGTGCTGAGTGAAGCACAGTACATTCCATCAAATCTACACTTTTAGGCAAGCCTTTGCTTTTAAAACTGAGTAAATAAATTACCAGGTAAAGAGGTGACATCCTTCCTTTTGCAAAACACAGGGGGAAAAAAATCACAAATCCCCATGCATGGCTCATACCAATTCAAAACCCATTTAGAAACAGTTTGAACTTAGTTAATCATTGCGCTAAGGTAGTTTCATGGAACATTTTGAGAAATACTGTAAACTTTAGTTCTGTGAACGAGATAAAACAATCTGTCAATGACATGTTTGTGTGTTAAGTAGTGGTTAGCCTAGCTTAGCATAGATTTTAGAGACGCTGTCTTTGTTACACAGTGCATCTTGGAGCATAACACACCTGAGCCTCCGACTGAACTGTTGGAGGTCTAGTTGCATTGTGGGTAATATAGGCGCCTGGTTTTTGCCAAGGAAGAAGATCGCATGGAATAAAATGTTATTGGACTGCAATGTTAAATTGGTGGAGTAGTCTTTGGTCCGATGGCATCGAACCTGGACACATCACTGCTCCTAAAGATAGTTCTAGCATGCGACTCTCCCTAAAATTCAGTTCTTAAAAATTATTTTGCATTTAAGTATGCGTTAAGCGTTTTTTTTTTAAAGATTATGTTTTGGGGCATTTTAGGCCTTTATTTGGATAGGACAGCTTAGACTTGAAAGGGGAGAGAGAGGGGCAGATGACATGCAGCAAAGGGCCGCAGGTCAGAGTCTGACCTAAAATCTGAGGCACTGAGGTTGCTGTTTGTTGCTCTTTCGTGGCCAACCGTATTTTCTAAATGCAGTGTCTCTCACAAATTGCTGCTCCTTGTATCATAGTTTCATTAGCAGTAGTGGCAAATGGATGCACACAGGATGTCGCATGGCATGATGGGATTGTCCTTAAGGACACCAAAGCCCCCAACCAAAATACCCCCGCCCTGCATCTTTCTGTCTCTCTCTGTCCTTTTCCCCTCTCTTTGTGACTATTAACTTCATTTGAGTCGATTGGTTGCCATGGAAACCGGAGGTCGTTTGCCTCCCTCGTGTCTCTTTGGATACAATAAAAACAAGAGAGAGAAGGCGAGAGCGAGAGAAGGCGGAGAGACATTGAGAAAGGGTTAGAAAAGAGTGACGCCACGCAGGGATGTATTAAGAATTCATTTGGCCCCCGCTGCCACACACTTTCAGCCTCCCAGCTCTTTCCGGCTCTGTCACGCTGATGCTTTCGACACATTCAAATCTTTTGGGTAATGGTCTCTGATGCCACTGAATTTCATCTGGTCATTTAAAGTTTCCCGCCGGCGGGATGATGTAACTGAGCCTTGGGTGTGCCAGGAAAATCACAGCGTGCCAAAAATGAATGTCAAATGTCTTAGAGCCCAAATGAGTCAATTGAATCAGTACGTCAATGGTCAGGAGGTTATTAACTGTAATTCATAATTTTAATTAACTATTATGGATGAGAAAAAATGATTAAGCAATTTATTTATCAAAAAACATCTTTTTTTCTTTTTTCACTTGGCCTTCTTCACTGTACATTGAATGACTGTAGGGTTTGGAGTGTTGAACAGAATTAGTCATTTTAAAACAACTACTTGGACTTTCAGAGCTTGTGAAGGCCATTTAAAAATACTTTTACATGGTTGAGACTTGATAAATTAGAACATGTATTTATTAATTAACATATCTTTAAGTAAGGTACTTGACAGCAAACTGGGATTAGACCAGTATAGTAGTTTGATGACATCTAATGCAAGTGACTGTGTTATATAGGCCTTATTATCACTTACTCTTCTGGCTTAGTCTCAGAATTTCATTAATATTGCATACTGTACATGGAGGTGTGTGTGTGTGTGTGTGTGTGTGTGTGTGTGTGTGTGTTTCCTGGATTGCTTGAGATGCTCTCTTTAGCTATTCACCTTTCCAATGACAAAAAATCTATTAGAGAACACCCAAAATACTCTACTTACACTACTTTTTGACACAAAAATGCTCAAATTCATCAGAAAGCTATCGGAAAGCCCCATCAGTCACACTGTACTTCCAGCTATTTCATTGGAGCCGCTCGGTGGCCCACATTGAAATACTGTAGGTGTTCCCGGCAGCCTCCAGTAGTGATTGACAGGCGCTGGATGAATGTGAAGTAGAGCATGCTGAAAAAACACTACCCTATTTGCAATCACTCCCTGGTTAAAAAAAAAAAAGAAGAAAACAAAGAAGGTTAAAGAATTCTGGAGGTGAAACAGTTCTATAAGACAATTTCTGAGTAAATCTTCTTGGAAGACTGTCTGTAATAGACCTTTGTGCTTTGAATTTCACTTCATTCTCCAGTTGTAGTGTCGATGTACAGCATGTGTGTGTGTGTGCGTCTGTTTGAGGGAAGAAAAAGAAAAGATAACGTGTCTCCTCCAAGGCACCTACACTAATTGACTAATTTTTCAGAAGTGGAGAGCGACAGACAGACAATTGCAGATTGTTAAAGGCAGCTCATGTATACGCAGCATGCGTGAAAAGCTGAAGTGGAAAGCTGGACACTTTGGCATCTCGTCGAGGCTGTTTTTAAAGAATGCATTAGGCAGTGGAAATAACCCCCGAGATAATCCTTATAGCATTAGCCCCAAAGGCTGTCATCATTACTTAGACTGGTGGAAATAAGAAAGCGCTGACCTGCGGTTTCATGCAGCCATGATTTTCACATTAAAGTGTGTTTTCATATATCTGGAAAGGCTGCGCTTTTTAGGTGCTGTGTTCACAGGCGCCGCCTGCAGGGTCTCACCACAAGCCCAGTGACACCTGCGGATGATATCTCTGTCCTCATTATATACTGTAGGAAGGGCTAGCTACAGAAAATAGCTGAAGTGGCACATGTGAAGTGTGTGAATGTGTGTTTGTTCGCCTGCAGTATGTGCCTGTATGTATCATGCCTGTGGAATGATGACATCTTTTGAATATTTCAGTTATTCGTGAGCGGACCTAGACTTGATTTTATTGCACATAAGTGAAGACAAAGTAATATGTTGATTAACACATGAGCAAGCAGAACTCATCTAATCCTGGACAAAACTAAAACTTAGCTCATCTTCTGCGTTTAAATATCATATTAAAGCTATAGTGTGTAGTTTCTGTAATCCCCATGAGGAATTCTAACTAATGACATAAAACTGTCGGCGCGTCCACATGATACAAGCCTTCCGTGACCGCGCACCGGACCCAAATAGTGGCATTATTTATTTGAGAGAGAGGCCTTTATTTAAAAAAAAATCATTTTCTAAAAGTCTATCTTATTATATCAAGATTAGTAGATCCCTCCCTGTTTTCTGATCAGTTTTAATTAGCTGTTGCTGTAAACTCAAAACTCCCTTCATTTCACCTGTTTTCTTCAGTACCGTGTATTTCCACAGTGCTAATTCCAACAGTACAACATGTCATACTCACCACTCAGTGTTCACTCAGAGTTTTCCTTCTCAAGCAGAAAAACTGTTTTCAGTAATTTTTTTATTTCCTGATTCGCTGTTAAGCTACTATTAATGAAACTCAGTGAAAGTCCTGATAAGATGTTTTCACAATAAATGCCGTCCTCTGGCTCAATGAGCATAATTCCTCAAATCCCCGGTAGGCTTTTAATTTGAAATAGGAAGCAAGGGTTGTGTTTCAGTGCCTTCTTTAATTGAGACCCGGGTATTATTTCGAACCAGTTTTTATTTGAGCCTTGTCGATATGTCTTCATAGGTCATCTCTATTTAATACACATATTCTCAACCAATTCACACATTAACGGCAACCATCAAGCCTGGCCTCGCTATTATCCTGCTATTCGAACTCCTACAGGTCCAAACTACCAAAGTCTAAGTGATACAAAGTGTGATCACGCATATAGGTGTGCATTTCTTTTCTCATTTGCCCCCCACTGTGTATTTTTTTAATGGCCAGAAATTGACATCCAGTTTTTTTTAAAGCAATATTTATAAGGTATAACCCAGTTAAAAAACGGATCCTAAAGTGTATCGATCGCTGTGTGTGTGAGACGTTAGTCTGTGGGGTCGGACGAACGAGTGTTTGACGACGAGTCTTGCCTCTTTACCTTTTCTTACATGTCTACTTTGCAGCTATTAGCCTGCAGAACATTAATATTAAACATGCCTCCCTGCAGTGCTGAATATTACTATTTAAATCATCGCCATCAGCTGACACGCATTGATTTAATGTTTGATGTAATGTGAGACTTAATGCGCACAAGTGAGTGTGCGTGTGTGTGCCTGTGTGTGAGCGTGTGAATGTGTGCACACACGTTTATGTTTTTGAACATGTTGCTTGGTGTTCACATGCACATCGGCGTATGTGTACTTCCCTGCTCATGTGTGTTTACGTGTATGCGTGTGTTTTGCCCACTCACAGCCTATCTTTATACGTGCTGTGATAGCTACAGTACTTCCATCTCTTTCTTGAAAGGTTCATGCGAGGCCACGAGAAGCATGTTGACAATTGATTCTTTTCTGGGAATTCTGTCTGTTTCAAACCTGTAGTGTAGTACCCTAAGATACAAACCCGCTTTTCTTCTCCTGCGTGCTGTACTGTAGGCTGCCGCGGGTGCATTTCAGCGTCCTGTGCTGCATTAGCCTCGGGAAAAGGATTGGACCTCCGGGGCTATTACAGCACATCCTCCTTCACACGCTTGTTATCCAAGCAGTGCGCTCACTCCCTCAACACACAGAAAATGCATATTGAATCAGTCCGTCACACTCCGCTGCTTTGTTTCTGTCGTTTTTTTGTTTTTTTTCCTCTGGCATGCCGCTTGGTTTTGCATTATTGTGTATGCTCCGTTAACATTTCCTCCAAACAAGTGTTGTTCACGCTGTGGTACTCTGAAAACATCACCAAAGAGATTTTCTGACATGTGTTCTGCAGCAGTTTTTCTGAGTAGTCAGAGTGAAATGGGATCGTCCTCATAGGAAAAACTGTTTAAAATTTGAATTTCTTTGGGCGTGCGTGGTGTGAGTGTTTGGGGAGTAATGCAGTTAAATGGAAATAGCTAGTTTAATAGTGTACACATCGTAAAAGTCTCTTAATGTATGTTTCATTGCTACTGCAAACGCTGTCTCCGCGTAAGGCCTGCACATTAACAGCACCATTTCAAGAGTAGTGGTCTAAGAAAAAAGCATGGCAGGTTCTAAAAGTCAAAGCTGTACTCTAAAACTGACATTTTTGTGACTGAATTGGACCCTGCAGGGTTTAGCTTTTGTTGCTCCAGTGTTTTTACTGTCGCTGCAGTTTTACAATAATGATACTTTTGGGAACGTCATAACGTTTTTTTCGGCACTTTGGTATCAGCGACGTGATCTGACCCTGGGGAGTAACACCAGAAGATGAACTGTGCTGTGTCATCTTTGGACCATATGCAGCCTCTACAGTTCAAAGGTCACACACGCTATACTAGCTGTCATTTGGAGTTTGGACTCCTGCACCTTGATGGCCTGTTTCACTAAAGTGGCATTGCAGTTTTTAAATAGGTCTGCTTTTGTTCATTCTCACCACTTTTTTTTTTTTTTTTTTTTTACATTATTGCATTTCATTTAGCTGACCCTTATCCAAAGCGACATCCAATAAGTGCATTCAGCCATGAAGGTACAAACTCAGAACAGCAAGAATCACATACATTAGGTTCAAATAGGCGCATGTAAGTGCATTTTTCTCTTTTTCTCTTTTCATTTACCATCATCTTCTTAGCCAAGGTGCAGTCGGAAGACATTTCTCTCACCACTGTTGTTGAATTTAGGCATGTGCTTTGGAGTCAAAGTCAAACCCGCACCTAGGAATCATTCATGACTGTGATAATTCTGAATTAATGATTGAAGAAATTATGAATGAAAAGTCACAGAGTCCTTAAATGTCCTCTCAGATTGTACCCTGTTGTGTGTCTCTCCACTCTACGAGCTGATTTCCTTAACAGTTGTTGTTTCTACGTGGTTCGAACGTGTGAGTATGATGGTGATCCTGTTGAACTGCGTCACCCTGGGAATGTACCAGCCCTGCGAGAACATCGACTGCTCTTCAGACCGATGCCAAATACTACAGGTACACACAAAAACACCCACACAAACACTTTTTTATTTCTGATCATATTTTTGCCATCCTCAGATTTCAAGCAGCCTCCCACTAAATGTCACAGAAGCCAGATCTGTGCACATTTTCAAAACGCATCTGAAACCCAACATTTTTTTTGTGTTTTGCTCTTGATGGTCCAGAGTGAAATATCTCTGTGACTATTTGTTTGATTGCCATGAAAACGGTACCCAGAGGATGAATCCTAATTAATTTGGTAATCCCCAGACTCTTTTTCTTTTCTTTTGCAAAACGTCAGTGTTTCACCATAGTCTTTGTGACCATGCGGACGTTTACTTTAAAGTATTGTGTCAGGGCAGCCCTCCATAGCATTGTTTTACATTGTTTCGTTTGTTTAATCTGTCCATTGATTTATCCAGCTCCCTTATTTGTCTCTGCATTTATTTCACTAATGTCCTAGTCTCTTCTATTTAAAGTGCAAGGAAGAGATGCAATAAAGGAGGAATTGAGAAAACACTGTTTGGGAAAGGAGACATCCTGCCCTGTGTAGTGAATTCTGAGTTGCTAAGGACAGCTGCACAGCTGGATCAGCTCTCCGAGGGCTTGAAACTGTTCTGCTGTATCTTATTTGAACAAGTGATGCAATATACTGTGTTTAAAAAATGAAGAGGTACATTTACCACAGCTCGCACCATTACGCACGACTGCAATGGCTCCAAAACCGACTTTGGGGCTTAACCTTTATTTATCTTTTTAATCGTGGCCTTCTTTACAATCAGCATTACAGCTTCACAGAGCCACTGGCGTGACGGAAGAGTGTTGTTTTTCTCTTCTTTTTTTAACAACTTTGTGATCTTTTTTTTTTTTTTTTTTTTTTTAAAGATAATTTTTGGGCTTTTCTGCCTTTAATTGATAGGACAGCTAGGTGAGAAAGGGGAGAGAGAGATGGGGAAGACATGCAGGAAATCGTCACAGGTCAGACTCAAACCCTGGACCTCTGCGTCGAGGCATAAACCTCTAAGTATACGTGTGCCTGCTCTACCACTGAGCCAACCCAGCCACCGATCTTTGAGTTTTTAAAAGAGTTCTATAAGGTAGACTTAGTTACACAGGAGCATGTAAAAATGATGTATTTGCTCTACACGCATTAATCTGTGGGAAAGCACTTATTCACTTACAAACATGCGTAACCAATCTGCACACTTACACTCAGCCATACATATTTTATATTGAACACAAACAAAAGCAGACACACTAAGCTCACAAAGGCAGAAAGACTTGAATACACAAATGCAAAAACATCCATACACATAACCAGTGTTGGGGAGTAACGGAATACATGTAACGGCGTTACGTATTCAGAATACAAATTATGAGTAACTGTATTCCGTTACAGTTACAATTTAAATAGTTGGTATTTAGAATACAGTTACATTGTTAAAATCAATGGATTACCTGACGATACTTATCTGTTTCACGAGTTTATTCACTCTGAATAAATTAAGGCAACTTAATGCATTTTCCAGAAGCCCCGATATGAAATAGAAAAAAATAGCTGTTTGCGTGATCAGTCACAATGGAGTCGGATCCGGCACGACAGAGCCAGGGCAGCAATAAGTTTCTATCTTGGAAATTCAAACAGTATTTCACATTAAAGAACGAACAGGGAGAATGAAATATAGCTAACTGTGCCGTGCAGCCTCTGCTTGCCAGCAACCAGCCTCCTTTCAGCATCTTAAAGTAAGTTATTTTTTTAATTAGCCAAGGGTAGTCGTCTGCTGTAGTTTTACTGGTCACCTTGCTATTTTAACATTGACGTGCGACTTTATATTCTCCTAGGTTCTGATTTACTAGCTCCAGAGCCGTTTAAAGACTGACTATCCCGTTTGACATGCTACGTTAGCTAAAATTAGCTTTGTGGTAGCTTAGACCGCGGTTAGATTTTTGTAGTATGCAGTTCGAGACTACCAATACAATAATCTATCTGCTTGTTCAGGTACACATTCAGCCAGTTGGAATAAAAAGAACACACCATTATAGGCCTGTTTAGTAAGCTGGATGTGATAGCCGCATTCCTACACTAAAACGCAATTCAATGTGGAAGTAATCCTGAAGTAATCCAAGTATTCAGAATACGTTACTCAGATTGAGTAACCTAACGGAATATGTTACAAATTACATTTGTGGGCATGTATTCTGTATTCTGTAACGAAAAACGTTTTGAAAGTATCCTTCCCAACACCGCACATAACATGCCCTCACATTCCTAGAAGCAGAGATCCACCAGTGTGCTTCTAGGAAGTCTATCCATTTATTCCTACATACTCGTGTTGACACATGAAGAACACACTAATTCACATGCACACACGCCCTCCCTCTCTCTTCTTCTCTGTATTCCTTCCCTTTCAGCCGTTGGATGTCTCGCTCTCCCCTCGCGCTCTGCCCTCCCTGCCATGCTGGAGCCTGTAACTCCTCGCAGTGACTCACTGCTAGCATGTGGTCTTTATGGTGCAGCGAGCATGACTTTCTCACGCACGGCACCCCGGCAGCTTTCCTCGTCATCTGGCAAGACACTGAATCCCTTCTCACTTTATGTCAAAAGGTGGCCTGAGTGGGTGTAACATCTGTGCGTGAGCGTGTGCACGTATGTCTTCAGTCTGTCGGTGAGAAGCACTTGTTGAATCAGCCCGGCGTCCTGTGTATTTTTTTATTTATTTTTTTCACATTCTCACACGAACACACAAGGCACCGCACTCATCATATAACAGCCAACACACACAGTAGATTGATTCGGCTCCCTGGGGAAGCTGGCTGGTGAGTTGGACCTAATGGAATTTCTCCTCCAAGTATCTGTAGACCCTATTCAATATCGGCATGGATTTAGTGCGCTACAGCGCCACAGTCAATACTCTCCTCTCAGAAAATCCGTTGATCAATACCATGATTTCAATGGTGCCTTACCAGCAGAATATTTAAGCTCTGTGGAACTAAAGACCTCTGGAAGCTTAGTTAGTTATTTAGCTAGTCAGCTAGTATACGCTTATACAGTAGATGGATGGGTGAGTGGATGGAATGTGAAAAAGACAATTTGCATGATAAGCCAATTTCAGATTATCTACAATTTGTGCAACTTAGTTTGTTATGTGAGAGTCAGAGGCAACTAAAATAGTAGTTTTGTCCTAAAGACACACATGACACAATTCATCATGAAGGCTTTATCCACGAATCAATAACAAGCCCTCAGAAAGAGAACTGCATGCAAATGGGGTCCTTCCCTGCAAATTAAAAAAGACCAAATGAGTGCTTGGGCTTGGACACACAACTCTACCAAGGCTGTGTCCTGAAGTGTCTTTTATAAAAGCAGCATTCTTTGATCTGATCACTTGTTGAGTTGGATTGAAAATGAGAAAGGTTTGGAACCTTCAGAGCTTTTTGATTAGGTAAATTTGCTAACACACTAAATTAAGATAGTGACCATGGTAAACATTAGCCTGACAAGCCAGACCCACATCAAGATGCAGGGCTCAATCCCAGGGGCGGGATAAACGGTTGTCTTTCAAATTCCCTCTGCACGCTATAGGATAGCGCTACAACCAGGCAGAGCAATGAAGAAGGTGACATCTTCCTTTTTTAAGAATGATTTCAGTGCCGTTCTTTGTTCTTTTCTCAAAGAAAAGCTGAACTCCAAGTTTTCCAGAGTCGCAGCCAAAGCCGATTCGAAAGGCCGCTGTTCGCCAGCAGCAGTAGCCATCTTCTTTGTTTTCAAGTAGCAGGGAATTCACGCGGAACCGTCGTAACTCTGTCGTCATTATGTTAAGCCCGCCCACTGACTCTATACACGATGTGATTGGCCTGACTACAGTTTGGTTTTTCCAGCTCGCAAGTCAACGGAGAGTTGCTAGACGACCCTGGCTGCAAATTACATTTGCTGCCGCTAGGGTGCGTCTAGATTTCTAGTCTAGGTAAACATTGTAACTGCCCAACATCTTCAAGTTAGCATTGTCATTGTGAGCGTGTTAGCATGCTGACGTTAGCATTCAGCTCAAAGCACTAGCACGGCTGTAGGCCAATGCATGTGATCGGTGTGGAAAAAGTTAATACTGACGGATATTATATATATAGTGTGTCATATCAGCATCACGATTTAAGTATGAATCAGGCTATACTGGCAACAAACAAAATACACTCACAAATACACAAGCAATTTTCTACCTCCTGAAAAGATTGAAAAGCTAAGAACATAAAATAATGGAGACAGATAGAAGGGGAGTGCCAAACAAGGAAAAACCAGAGAGAGATGGATAATGACAGAAGTATAAAGACGTGAAAGAAAAAAGAGACAGTAGAGACACAGGACTAGCATAAAAAGTGACAGAATGAGAGCTGTAAGAAAGAGAGCTGTTGAATTCGTCAGAGGGAGGAATGTTTGTTTTTAACATTTGGTGAAGTTTCCTTCGCCCTTGGTTCGTCAATCTTTGCAAAAGGTACTGTTGTACCTCCATCTCGTCCATCTTTCCGCTTCGACAAAGGCCAAGGTTGCAAACTGTGACCATCCCTCTACATTAGTAGGCCAGTCCTGCATCGCTACAGTCCTCCAGGACTGCTGAGTAGTATGCTTCACTTCAAGCAAATGACAAAACAAAGATTCACATCAGTGGTTCAGATTGCGAACATGTTGCCTCCAGTACGTCCCTCTGAAAATCAAATTACAGGCAACACCGAGCGCGTCAGTTCATCTCTAATCCCCCTGTATATACACAGAAAAGAACACTAGCTAATCTAGGCTTTTTGCTCACAACAGCAATAACACGAATTAACAAGCTGGGATCTTTGATTTATTTGGATTTGTTTTACTCCCCTCTTGTAATTAGATGCATGATTAAAGCTGGGAGTGAGGTGTGTGTGTGTGTGTGGGGGGTTGTCGATGTGGGGCTTATCTCTGATTACTGCACAAACAAATTATTTTCCATTACCCCACCGTTTAGGGCAAACTGCTCAACTGGGGAGAGGGGGGAGGGTGGTAAGGAAGGAGTAGAGAAATAAAGGTTTATTAGAGTGACAAAGGTTTGAAGGGAGAGATATGATTGTCAGGGAAAGATAGGAGAAAGAAGTTAAATATAACAGTTGTAGGAAGAGAGATGGAAGTAAGATATTGGCAGAGAGGTGTGGAGAGAAAGCGGGAGGAAAGGGAGATTGAGAGACGCGCTGGAGGAAGACAGGGCTAGGAAAGAGAGGAGGTTACTGAAACCTGTCTGTCTTTTCATACTCGACCAATTGAACAAATTATTATTATTTTCTCAACAAAATGATCAAGTGTTTGGTCTGCAGAATGTCTACTGCTGATAATTTGCCACAACCCAAGGTGGCACTTTTCAGATTACATCAACCAACAATCCAAAACCCAAAGATATTCACTTTCCTGTTATATACAGCATGACAAAAAAAATAAAACTGTCCTATTTGGGAAGCTAACCAAGGAAGAAACCTGCAAATGTTTGCCACTTTTGCTTGAATATGACAATTAGTCAATTGCCAAAAAGGTTGTAGTGGTAGCCATTAATCTATTGACAGAATTTTAATAAATTTTCTTTATTACAGACATAAAGCCAGAGGAGATAACATGGAAAATGAGACATATAGATGCCATGGATATGACCAATGCCAAGATTTATAAATCTATTATATAAGATTTGTCTAAAGAGATGTGTTTTGAATATCTAAATTGTATCCATTGTATCAGTAGTTAGTTATTGTATGGGCAATTTTACAAGCAAGATCTAATGAAATATGTACCTGAAACAGACTCCTTAGAAGTCTGCAAAAAGTTTTAATGAGGCGCGCTTGACACTAACAAACTTGATAAATTGTGGATTTGGACAGCCCTACATTCCTATTGCTGGAGCAACCCTGAGATGATCGAGTGCGCAAAATTTGGCATTGGCCAAAGTCCCCATTTGACAAAGATGAGTCAAGGAAACATAACATTTCCCCCGTGCTACTGTGTGTTGTTGACAGCAGGCAGGATAGACCCATTGACTCTGCCATCAGCATGTTCCTACAGATTCATAGCACCAGGTGGTGTTTTTCCATTTAGAAAGTTTTATTCTTGACACCATGCCTCTGTCTCCCTATGTCTTTCTGTCAGGCTTTTGATGCGTTCATCTACATCTTCTTTGCAATGGAGATGGTGATAAAGATGATGGCCCTTGGAATCTTTGGTCGACGCTGCTACCTCGGGGACACTTGGAACCGACTGGATTTCTTTATCGTCATGGCAGGGTGAGGACCTCCTGTTCCCTTTATTCTATCCCTTTTGCATGGCAGGGGACTCACATGAGTGAGAACAGTGAACACACCTCTTGCAACGCTAAGTGATTTACAGCACGGAATGAAAACAATTATATTAAACATAATTTATAAAACTAATTTGTAGGATTTAATGGGAACAGAAGATATTTTATTTCCAGTAATTCATTGTCCTATTAAGTTCCATAAGTGTAATAATTAGTCCTTGTGAATTAGTTAAAAGTTCAAAATTTTAATTATGATTCATCATGGGTCCAGGCTCCAATTCCCTACCATGCATGGCCAATCATGTCAGTGTTAAATATGTAATATGACATTACATATTAACATGTTGAAAGTCACTGGCTGTCACCTGGGACATGGCTGACAATACCACAGCGAGCTAATCACCGCAATGTGGTCAGTGGGAGGTCGTCGGTTCAATCCCCAGACCGACAGGATAAAAATCTGGGTGGGGAAAGTGAAAGAACAGCGCTTTGTCCCTCCCTCATTACCACCACTGAGGTGCCCTTGAGCAAGGCCCTTAACCCCAACCGCTGTGGTTGTACTGGGCAGCTTCCAGGTATGAATGTGGAACTGTGTGAATGTGACAGGTCTTTGTTGCAAATGAGAAGTTGTTCTCAATCGACTTACCTGGATAAATAAAAAATAAATAAAATAAAATGTACTTTTAATGAATGAGCTGAAATTACCTTCAATTCTTAAATTTAGCACATGGTCATACTGTTACGGCCAATTTTGCTATATTTTCTCTGGCGTCACAAATAGCTCTCGAAATAGGACATATTGGACTCCTCAGAAGAGATACGTCTCTAAAGTCATTCGTACTCCCTATTGCATGTTCTGTCAACCTGAACAAACTGGAACTTTCCTACACATGGTCTGGGAGTGTGAACAGGTGCATGAGTTTTGGAATAACACAACATCAATAAGCGCAGCATTTAATACAGTAGTTGTTTTAACGCATCCTATACAGGTGCCACAGAAAACGTTATATGTAGTTTTTCATTGCAACCAAATTTCACACAAGCTGACAGCTGAGATGAATTCATAATTGTAACTGCTGGAGTACTAATGAATATCTAAATATTAGTTTCCTTAAAGACATGATTAACACTTCATTATTTGATTGTTTGCAGGAATTAATACAAAGAGATCTGCATTCTCACAAGCACAAATACCATTTTGGTAGGCTTTAATTTTACTTGATGGTAAAACAATAGAGTTGGTGACAGAATAATGAACACAACAGAAAAAAAAAACTCTGGCAATAAGCAGACATTTCCAGAGCTGGGGTATTATCTCTTGGCACATAAGAATTAAAGTAATTAACATGATTTGATGACTCAAAACAATCAAGTTGCATCCTAGAATTGTTATGTTGTGGAGTTTTTTTAAGAGATGATTATCATGTAGAGCAGTACCCCCCTACGACCGGTAAACAGATCCCTTTTAAAGCACATGTCACAGCCAGGTTATCTGGGGGATGCTGTGTGAATATCTCTCGTCCGTACATTCTGTTGGCTGATTCGTTTTTAAAGAGACAATCTCCATTATGTTGGAGACTTTCCAAATGTCATAATTAACTGCCACATACTGTGCACAGGAAAGCAATTATGAATAGTCAATAACAACACAGAAAGTATCGGTATTACGTTTCAATGGCTTTTGCCATCATTAAGAAACTCAAAAAATATATACTGTATAAAAAGAAGAATTGAATCATCCTCAATTAATCTACCCTCACTATTGTATCTAGTGATAGAGCGCTTGTCTTATTATGTACAAGTACACGTACTAATTAAAATGTGAATTGTCTTTAAGGGGTACTACAGAGATTACGTATTGTACCTTCAAAGTTCCAAGTTGAGTGACTCACAAGAGATTAAAAAAAAACTATTATTTAGAATTTGGCAGCAGGGGCCAAGTTAAGTCTGGTCCCTAGTAGTCTCGCATTGCCAGGCCTTTATCCACAGCAATGCGGAGGAGGGTCTGGCTTGTCCACACAGCATTTCGGGATGGGAGAAAAACTTGCTCTGGTTTAATGGAATTTCTTTAAACCAATCACAATCGTCTAGGCGCTTTACGGAGCCACGGTGCTGCTGCAAAATAGTCTCGGGAAGGAACTTGTTTTGGTGGAACATGTGTACGTATGTTTTTTTTTATTGTGCAACAGAAAACTCAGATTGGACAGATAGTCTAGCTAGCTGTCTGGATTTACCCTGCATAGATCTGAGGAGCAGTTAACCATAGTCCTCAAAAATCCACCGGAGTTTAAAATGTAAACACAAAGGAACATCAGGCAGAATTTCCGGCAGCACCTGAACAATCCGGGGAAATGAAACGTTGTCGATATAGACTAGGTCCCCAAAAATGCTGAGTCCTACATTGCCAACAATAAAAACTCAATGGAAATAATCTTGTCTTAGATCTTCGTGCCTACTACAGAGACAACCCTGATGGCTTATTTGATAATTTTCTAACTTAACAAAGCTTCTTAAGCACAAAAAGCTTAAGCTGTTTTCACAGCTGAGTTGAACTCCCATGACTAGTAAATTGTAGCAGCTAATAATTATTAATAATAATAATAATAATAATAATAATAATAAATTGAATTTATATAGCGCTTTTCATGGACTCAAAGTTGGTTTACATGGGAGGTATATCACAAAAACAGAACAAAACAAAACAAACAAAACACAACAAGATTCAGACACAGATGAAAAGGGAGAGGGTAATAAAGCAATTGTTTTCAAAAAAATATGTTTTACATGTGAAATGTGTGTAATAAAATACCCCTGCGTCTTGGGTTTTAATGAAACCAACACAATGCTGGAGTGCACGTTAACTCTAGTGTGAAAAGCAAAATGCTAACACAGAGCTGATGGCCAAACATGTCCTGTAACTTCCGTCCACTAATGTGGTCGTCAACACCGATGGGCTTGGAAAAAGTCCACACCACAAACCACACTAAAGACCACACTATACATGAGATAAAATCACATCTTCATTCCCCTCCAACATTTCCTCTTTCCCCTTTTAATTAATATTCAAATAGTTGTTTTAAAATATTGCGTTCAAAGATATGTATTTCTGTTACATCTTTTGTAGATGAATTATGTAGCTTCCCCTTTCCATTGTCCCCCTGTAGCTTTCCATTTTTAACTTGACTTGCATTTTTCTATCTTACACATTTCCTCTGCCTTTTCTACTCCCTTCATCCTCCTCTTCTTTTCCCCTCTAGGAAGGGTGAACATTTCTCATTCACTTTTACTGCCCTGGTTTTCAACAGTCAACAGTCACCAGCCACGCACTGTTCCAGCCCTTAGGCTAGAGAAGATACAGCCGTCTCCATCTTGCTTTCTTCTAATGCTTTATCTAGTCTAGTTTCCTCCACTCTGATCCTACAGTTTCAGCACAATGTCTTTCTTCGCCCTCCCTCTCCACACTTTTCCTTCAGTCATCATCCTCTAAGCAGCAGCCATAGAGATCTGTCACCTCGTCTCTGTGCGCCAAACCCCAATGCTCAGCGCGTGCATTGCAGAGAGATGCCACCACCGCCACCACCAATTACTCCCCAGTCTTTCATTCACCACATGCAGCTTGTGTAGGGGATGAGGATGGGGGGTGATAAAACGTTGCACCCCTGGGAACTTGTGTGCTGCAAACACAACCAGTAGGCGAGCTGCAGGAAAGGGATTAGGAGCAGCGTGAGTCTCACACCAGGCTCTGCTTAGCTTGCCTATGAAGCTGAACCAGTCAGATTGTATAAAGCAATGTGTGAGAATGCTGTTTGTTTGTGTGGACTGGTGTGGAGAAGGCAGGTGTCCAACACTAAACCAGAAGTTTGCTCTTTGAAGGAAGTCTCCCACAGGCACCCCCCCCCCCCCTCTGCTGGATGTCTGTTTGTCAGGCTTTTTTTTGAATGCATTATGACTCAAATTAACATTTCTGTGTCAACAATTCATTGTTGTTGAGTTGGCTAGATAGTTTCCATTATGCTAGATTGTTTAGACATTGCCTACACTTAGTGATAGGTTGGATATTTCAGCCTACATGTTTCAAATGTATTTTATATCTTGTATGTAGGGTACTACACAAGAAGGCTAGTCTGGGGACAACCTTCACCCACAGGAATGTGTAGAATCTATTATGAGTTTGGAATTGGAGCCAGGAATGTGGGAATCTATTAGAGCACGTGCCATAAAAGGTGTAGTTTAAGAGTAAACTGTTGCACTGAAATAGATAGCTTGAAGTGTGTGAGGACAAAAAAGTATAAAGGAGGAGTTATTCTGATGTTCGTAGAGACACTATGGGTACATGCTCTTAGGAGGGTGTACACATGGTCATCTTCCTTTCTAGGAGAAACCTTGGCATATACATTTGGTGCATGTCAACTGTTCTCTCTTTCATGAAAGTATGTTTGTTTGTTGTGTGAATAAAGCTGCATTAGTCTGAACTCATTGTACTCAGCATTTGTTCAGTCTCCATCTCATTTCCAGATATTTCCCAGATATCACTTAGTATCTATTTAAAACATTTACATTTGATTTATAATAAAAGGTCCTTCCCTGCCAGTCAAGGTGTTTAAGTAAATTCACAATATATGTAAATATCTTATATGTAGATACAAAGCATTAACCAAGTGTTTTTTGTTGCAGGATGTATTTGCAGAAACCAGGTTGCAGCTGTAATTTTGATTCTTCTTTCTCCATATTTTGATATTAAACTCTGTTTGGGAACACATGATTTTTTAAAGGGGCCAGTGTTTTTTTTTTTTTTTTTTTTTATAGTACATTCAAATATGCGATAATCTTTTTACCAAAGTTAAATTGGCATTATTTCACTGTGGTATACATACAAAAAATAAAATAAACAAGCCTCTTCAGATGCAAAAAGCGAGCAATTGTAGACCTGGAGTCAAGAGTGCAAACCTTCCCACATTGTTAATGTGTAAAAGACAACACCTAAAACAATCCAGTGAAACCTATGGAGCCAATGTTGGCCTTTCCTTATTGAACATCCGAAATATATTTTCTCATTCATACTCCGGTTTCCTGCAGCTGAGATAATCATGGCAGCTGTTTTATCCACAACACAAACAGCGCCATAGGATATCAGTCTCTCCTTATTCAGATCTCCAGTGTGGTATATGTACAGCAGCGTGACTCTTGGTTGCTGTAGTAACATTACTCACAATGAGTGACTCTGATCCTAATTTGTTGGAGCGCCACTGTGTTCTCCTGCAGCAGAGTGGACAGGGAGGGGGAGGAAGACAAAAAAAAGTGGTGGAAAAGTTCACTGTTGACTTCCTGCAATTGCTCAGCATTACAGTGGGACTCTTGCCTTGCCTGCATGAGATTTGATGTTTAGTTGTAGAGTTTTTTTCGCCTTGCTCCCAAAAAATGTTTTTGTTTCCAAAAAACAAAAAAAAATGTTGGGAGCAAGGCGAATCTTGGATCTTGGATTGACGTCTGTGACCTCTGCCAAAATCAGTTTTTAGTGTCAAAGTTAACTATCATGAATGAACAAATCCTTGTAAAAAAATACAGTAAATTGAATACAGGAGTTAAATGACTCATCAATGATCTTAAAATGGAAGCAGGCTAAAGCTGAATATCTTAGCTATAAATCTCTAGGATTGTTTGTTTATGCTTTTGAAGGTCAGCTTGAGCAAGGAACCACGGCTTTTAACCACACTTTTAAATATCCATTTCAAGTTTGACAACCTTTTTTTTGCCCCTGGATTCTTATTTTTTTCCACTCAAAGCGACTCTGCCTCGGAAATGTTCGCATGACGGGAACCTGTCCTTCTAATGATCCTCATATATTGTATTCCTGTGCATATGTGAGTGCATACTGTATATTTGCGTGTATCCTTTTGTGACAGTCTGTCATCTGGGGTAGTTTTGAGAAGGCTATATCTGTGAGTGCAGGCCCAGCTTTACACCTCCTCTCTCAGGATCCATTCATTCTCCCAGCTCCTCCTCTCTCCCTTTACGCCTTCTATCTGTCTCCAACACTCAGCAGAGGGAGCGGGAGAGAAGGTAAATACACGCTGATGTGTTGAGAGAGCGTGAATGAAAAATACTAGCAATATATTGTGGAGACAGGAAGGGACATCAAAGCGTATTAACGGAGAAATGTCAGGGCTCATAAATTTACACATTTTACGCTCTCAATGCATTCTTATCAAACCTATTGTAAGAATGACAACCAGGACTGTGTCCTCTGTTGCTCAGGCTGTTGCTCGCTCACTCGAATGTTCTGCTCTGAGCATTACCCGTGTGAGCAGAACCACCACTGTTCAATGGGCAATCTGAGCCAGCTTATTGCTTCGCCACCATTGTTACAGCCATAGATGCTGGTTGCGTGATTGGCTCCTGATGGGCGATGCTGCGCAAGAAGTTCAGCTGCTGAGAGATTCACCGCGGTGGCAAATGATTCTTGCCAAGCTAGAAAAGCTTTTTTTTTGTCGTTAACAGAGACTGAAGACAAGTTAGTTAGTCCCTAAGGCAGACAGGACTTATCAGCTTATACAGCCACTTCAAATTGTAGTACATGGTTTAAAATGATAATAATAAAACATATTCTTGCTATGTGAATAGAGCAACGTTTTTCCTGCTGCAAGAACACACTAGCCGTGTTTCCATCTCAACTTATTTTTACGTGCATTTTGAAGTATCGCATTAGAAAGTGTTGATGGAAACGGCAAAATTCGCAAAAACGTTTTTAGGCACACTTGAGTTGGTTTTTTCCTTTTTCGAAAAAGAGTAAATGTGCAAAATGGGAGATGGAAACAGCTTTACCGAATAAGTTGTGATGTAGCGAACACGTAACTCACATGACTATAGTATCCATCGGATGGGGAAAGGATTGGGATATGGGTCTCATTAAGTGCGCTGTGTTGTGGCACACGGTGCGTAGTGGAGTTGCGGTGCGCTATTAAACTTAGCTTCTAAACTCTTTGATTTAGCAAGCCTGTGTGCAATCTACAACCATGCGTAACGTCAACTTGTGACAAAACTATGGTTTGCGTAGTCTAGTTTATTCCCTCTAAACCAGTTGATGGAAACGCTTCTAATTCGCATTTTCTTTTTTGCGACATTTAAAGTTTGCTTAAAATTGGCTTGACAATTAGATAGTCCAATGCATATTGGATAGTTCAGAAGATGGTTCTGTTTATAGAAAGAGTTCCTTTAGGGCAGGGGTCTTCAAAGTTTTTCAGGCCAAGGACCCTTTAGCTAAAAGAGAGATGGAGCAGGGACCGCCAACTACATACATTGTGTAACATTTAATTGCAGTGTCTTTTAGGCTTTTTCCCTTTCCTTTATTGTGTTATATATCTTTTTGTGCAATTAAGATTTAAAGAGTGAAAAAGCCCAAAGTCCACCCCAAAGGGACTTACCATCTCCAACAGAAAACAATGTTCACAAACTGCTCCAAACAGCTCTATTGTAGGCCAGCCTTTACTTCCGTGACAAACGTGCATCACTTTGTAACACACATTATAATGCTCGCCTAGCTGCTAACGTGGCACTCCCTCATACTCTGCTTCTGACTGGCTAGTAGTCCTTACCTAGCTACTGCGCATGTGCGACTCCCAGCAAAGATGGAACAGAAGTGTGATGCCTCACTCTGTAGCTAAAACGGAGAGCTCAACACACAGGGTGAAAAGAGGAGCTGCAGCAATGTGGAGTACAACAAAAATATGGTGTTTTTTGGAAAATTAAACCACATAAACCGATTCTGGTACAACCTCTAAATACAAATTTGATGTCTTACCTATAGTAAGCCTATCATCAATACTGTGTAGATTACATGTTTTTTAGCAAAAAGGCTTTGCTAATAATGTGTTAGATTCATGTTAATGTATATTTGCAGTAACTCTGAGGACCCCTTAGGGGTTGAGGACCCCCTGTTGAAGAACTTTGCTTTAGGCATTAAAATAATATATTTTTGAAAACATTCTAAATCAATAAAGATACATTCTTTTTTTATCAAAACATGATTAACCCTGAAACGTCATCAACACGCCCACTCGTTTGCTGTGGATTCTCACACTTTTGGGCTCAATCAGAGATTACACAGACTTTGTACTAGGGAGCTGGCAGGGTAAAGACCATTTGATGTCTGATCCAACTGATTCAGACTTTTTGTTATTTGTGCCATCTGTTTCTCTCTATTCTGGCATTGTTTTCATGTGTATGTGTGCTTATATGTGTACACTGTAAATGTGCAGTCCGTCATATATCAAACATATGCTTTCAGTATATATCTTAACTGCCTCCCCCTTACATTCTGAGCTGCCAAACCATATACTGGTGAGGAGAGCAGATGGGAGACCATAATTGATCTCTATCTTTCTTTAGCAGAACTATATTTACATATATATCAAATGTTCTCCCCCTCCATTTAAAGAAATAAGTTTTGTCTGCTCATATAGTTTTCTTCAATATTGGATGGAAGTAAGCATGTTCTTGGATAAGGTTGAAAATAACTACTCATGTTCCTGTGTGAATAACCAGGTGCATTTCAAAATTTATTTTGAAGGACCATCTACTAATTATTCGTAATTTTACAAGATCACACCAACAATGACACCAGAGTGTCATCTGCAAATTTGATGATTTTGCGACACTGATTTGTTTGATGAAGAGTTGAGAATTAAGATATTGAATAATCGGGGATAAGACACAATGTCATAGAAAACAGAAGCTTTTGTCCGCTTGAATTATTCTACACCAATGGAACCAAGTTTTCACAAACCAGAAACCACTTCCATTCATGTGATCAGTATGTTCCCAACAGTCAGTTTTCTTTAGTAGTTGCACAAACCAAAACCAAGTGCACCACCGTGATTAGCAATTAAACATATTTTTCCATTCTTGACAGTTGACAACTTTTAAAAACGTAGCAAGAGCCTTGACTTATGTATAATACACACATATAATTATTGACAACACACTTTCAAGCACCAGCCGTAATGCTGCTGCATGCTTATTGAATAGGTGACACCATATTATGTTGATCCGATGCGTAACATATCCAACACATTAGTGCTCAGTGTGTGCATATGTGTCAGTATTTTCATACTATCCATACACTCTAAAAATACTAATTTGCAGTGCAGATTTAATGCGATGCTTGATGGGCACAAACCGAATGAAGTGTTTCATTTACTAAAGCTTAGTCTTTAAAATGTATGCGTTTGTGCACTGTGTGTTTGGGTGCACATGTTACGATATGCACATATTCTAATTAGTTTAATTGGATGGATGATCCATGAGGTACTTGAGTTAATGATGCTGAATACTGTTTGACACTAAGCGTAAAGTAAATGAAGCCTGGGAATCAGTCTGGTATCATATAGCACCAACTGGCTCAACAGATGTGCCTTCATGGCTGATTATTCTCCTAATTCCAAATGACTAATATAGAATATACGTAGATACATACTGGTAATTTGCTACCAGATTATTTTCAACCCTTGTCAGTCGAGCAGTTTGTTCAGAACTGTGAATCTAAGTCTGTTCAGTCCAGTTTCTGTTGACTCTCATGTGTCATCTGATTACGTCTCCCGGTTAAGATAAACCAGGTATGGTGTTAAAACAAAAAAGTACATGTAATGCTTTCATCAACTGGATGTTATTAAAAATGATCAGGAGTGATTTCTCAAATGTTTTTGCATGACAATGATGTGTATTACTACTTACAGTACAGGCTGTCCCCCAGAGTACAGAATATTTCCCTTACATAATTTACAGTAAATCCCCCCCTGGTTGTCATGCGTTCACTTTGATGATGGATGCACTTTGACTGACTGGAAGAGCACACAGACAGGTTCAAACTTGAATTAAAACTTAAAACACTTAAAATGTATAAAAGCATGGATGGACGTTACTTCAACTAGCATAGCCTTCCACAACAGAAATGTAAATGACATGATACCTATGTCACTTTTCTCTCTGACAATGCAGCTATAGCTTTTTTTTTTTAAGATTTCTCTTGATTATTTAAATTTCTGTTCATTTCATGAAGAGATTAGACCTAATCTAGTGCATGTTTAGCCTAGTTTTCTCCTTTGTTGTTCTAAATGAAATAACTTGACTATTTAACACAGTTTACAAGATTTAAAAATAATCTCCTTGTTCCAGTTTCATTACAAGCAATTTAAACTGTTTCTACCAATCAATAAGGTGATAGCATCTTATATCATCACAGCTGGTAATGAAGTTTGATTTCATTTTGTGAAAATGTTTTAAATCTCTCAATATTTGATGGATATCATTGTCTAAGGGTGTTGTGCATATGCAAATTGACATGATCTATCTTTTTGCAACCTTTCAAAAGTTAATTACCTCTGAAAATCTGTGGCAACACTGGGCACCTTTAACCGGGCACAGTTCGCCATATCTCCTTGCGGCTAGCGTTTGTGAGGCTAAACACATTCCTGCTGTACTGAATGCAGTGAGATGACACTGGTATTAACACCTTCATTGAACTCATTTGATAGAAAGATCACATACAAATGCATTTCCTAAAATATAGTATTCCTTTAAAGATGGTTCAGCCACTACATTGTGACAAGGGTTGTGTACCGAAACCCGGTGCTAATACAGCACCGGTATTTACCGGACCGAATAGCAACGCGGATTTCGGTGTCTAATTTCGGTGCCAGTTAAATGCCTTCTGCGCTGCTCTCTGATGCTCTGAAACAGACAGACACAACAGAAGCATCGCTGCACATGACGCTAGTTAACACTTCACTTGACAGCAGGTAACGTTAGCCTACCGTTAGCTAGCAGCTGGATTAAACACGGTTAAAATGCTGACAGCTAAACGGTTTTTCACTGTCTGTATTTCACTGTAGAGGATTCCAACAGCGGGACGTTAAGCAGTGTGCAGCTGCCTTTGTCCGAAAACCAACACAGGCGGTGCGTTCACTTGAAACTAGTAAGCTTCGTGGTGCATTCAAAGTTATTGTAAAATACCCTATTCCCTATTACCCTATTTTTTTTTTTAAAGTATCGGTTCAGGCACCGTTTAGGCACCGGCACCGTTTTAAAAGTATCGTTTTAGCACCGATATCGGAAAAAAACCAAGCGATACTCAACCCGAATTGTCACCGGTAAGCATCTTCGTTAGTCGTTACTTGCAAGAAATGTTTTCGTACATTGCACTGAAAGATTCTTCCTCACAAAAAATGAAAATTCTGTTTCTGTTTTTCTCTTTGTGGATGTCAGACTTTGAATTTGATGTTTAAGGTGTGGAAACCCTAAATAGTATGCTTTACTATAAGGAAGCCACAATAAAAATGTTTTTTCTTTACTTTTACTTCTAATGTAATAATTAAGTACATTCAATATCAGAGAATTACTTTTTGATACTCAAGTACAAAAAATATCATATACTTTTACTCAAGTAATATTCTAAAAGGTGACTTTAATTTCTACCAAAGTCATGTACTGGTAAGATACTTGTACCTTTACTCAAGTATTGCTTTCAATTACTTTATACAAGACTGATTGTGACCTCTCTTCATCAGCACCTATTTTCATATTTACCTGGGTGTCCGCGGGGTACAAAGAGTCTAAAAAAGTAAAAAAAATTCAATATCTAACTTTTACGGTTTAAAAAGTCTTACATTCGCTGAAGTATTGTTTTTTACTGTAGGTCTTAAAGGAACACGCCGACTTATTGTAAATTTAGCTTATTCACCGTAACAACCAGAGTTAGACAAGTCGATACATACCCTTCTCATCTCTGTGCGTGCTATAATGCTGTCTGACGGCTCCAGCGGCATCAGCCCATCACAGAACATGCAGGTGAATGGTTCCAGCAATCCTACTGCTCCGAATAAGTGACAAAATAACGTGTAACATGTAAATAGGAACATGTTGGCGCTATTTTGTCACTTTTGTCACAATTCGGAGCAGTAGGCTAGTTGGAACCAGTTACCTGCAGGATCTATGCTAGGCTAAGCTAATGCTGGAACCGTCAGACAGCGTTACAGCACGCACAGAGATGAGAAGGGTATGTATCGACTTGTCTTACTCTGGGGGTTACGGTGAATAAGCTAAATTCCCAATAAGTTGGCGTGTTCCTTTAAATCATTTTTAACAGGTCTTAATTTTCGACGTCCATGTAACGCTACCTCTAATGCTCATTAAAGTGTTCCTGCAGCGCTTTAGATATTTATTTTTTTGATTCCGTGGTGTTGAAGTTCTTTCTTTTGCTATTCCAAATATAATTTGCTTTACGTGTACCGACTGTTATTACTCCATGCCACTTTTTATTCAACAAATACATTTATTTACTTTGCAAGTAATTTTGTGACTCTGCATTTCGTTGTACGTCAGTGTCGAGATATACTGTAGGTCTTAAGTTGCATTCATCATGGTCTTCAACAGGTCAAAAAAAGTCTTACATTTGACTTGGTGAAACCTGCAGAAACCTTGTTCAATCGACTTTTCGAAAACAGTGCAGTTTTCTGGGACGGAGTCCTGCTCGACCATTTACTCTCCTGCTGTGTATTTTGTTTCGTAGTAGTAAGTGACAAAGTCATTGGCTTAAATTGGACGTGTGAGAAGTCTAACAAGAAGAAATGGGGGAGAACATGTGGGAATAGGGATGGCTGTGTGTCCATAACAGCTTCAGCAGACAGATGGCTTTCATCTCTGACAAGGCAGTTACATCACGGTCTGTGCATAGAAGACACACACGCACGCTCGCACGCAGACACACACACACACACACACACACACACACACACACACACACACACACACACACAGGGACAAGTGTATGAGTATGAGTATCTGTACCCAGCTGGAGGTGTAACAATAGCTCATTAGAGCTCTGACGCCACACAACACTCTGCAGGAATGTGAGAATGGAAAATAATACACACAGAGAATGGAAAATAATACACAGGGAGAGGAGGAAGAGTATGTTAAGAAAAAAAAGTAGAGAGATAGAATTTAAGCATAAAGGAAGAGATTTAATAACGAGTTTGTGTGGTGGAAAAGTCTGTAGAAAAATAAAATAGACAAGTGCGTCAGAGCTGTTGTAAATGAGTGCGTGTCCAGTGTGCTCACTTGTCTGTGTGCATGTGTGCGCGCCTCTATCTTCTCTTACTTGCAGACCACTTCTGGGACTGAAGATATACTGCATCCATTAATCTCATTTTAATAATTAATGCCATCTTCTCCAGAAGGAGTTTTTGCCTGGACTGTGAGACATTTAGTGCTCTCTGGTAATTGCCATATTACGGTAGTTTATTCTTGCTTTTTAGGCCATTTAAAGCCAGCAGAATGACCTAAATGTGCGATATCTATTTAGCTGCATTATTTTTTTCTAAGGCCATCCACCGCCTGGATCATCAATTAAATGTGTCTTTGCTAATATACGTATGTTGCACCTGATGTGACAAAAAGCAGATTAATGTTTGCTGTTAATGCTGGTAAACTGTAATGTATGCAAAGTGTTGTAAGCGTCAGCCACTGTAGCAGATTAACGACCATGCTTCAGAGCTTGTATTCATTATTTTTGGCCTGTAACATTGAGAGGATAGTTGCTGATTTTTCAGATTTCACAGTCATTAGCCACTTTTGCCTGCAGATGATATTTTAGTTTACTTTTCTCATTTTGTTGGATTGGTGTCAGAGTATAATACTATAAGATATAATACTGGAATACTAACAATCTTAAATAATTACAAACAATATTGTTTCAGCCATGCTGGCATTGTGTCGCTAGGGATTGTAATGTCAGTCTGTCGGTCTGTCAGTCCAGAGTGAAATGTCTTCACAACTATTGGATGGTTTGCCATTAAATCTGCTGCAGACATCCATGTCATCCGATAGGGAGGAATTGTACTACGTTTGATGATCAACATTTGAATTTGTCCCAATGTTTTCTTTAATGACCAAATATCTGCAAATCTAATTTCCATTAACCTCAGCTCTACTTTGTGTTACTGATAATTAGCAAATGGTAGCATGCTAACACACTAAACTAATATGGTGAATATGGTGAACCTACCTACTAAACATCTACATGGTAGGATTGCCATTGTAAGCACTTGGCTTGTAGTACATAGAATATCGACAAAACAAATACACAGAACTATAAAGGGCAGTAACAGCAGGCCAATCATGACATGTGGCATGCACCATACATGTCTGCATTATGGGTCAGGATCATTCAAATTCAATAACCAATGATAATTTTTTTTTAATCTTACAATTCTTTTTGATTTTTTAAGCACTATTTCAAAAACAGGGACCGCTTTTTCAAATACTACGCACAATTGAATACTGTAAATGAAGTACAGAGAGAAAGTGCAGATATACAATACGTTAACCAAACACCACACAAGACCAATGCTGCAGACTGAGGAAAATATAATGTATTTCTCTCCATATACCCAAATCTGAATCACAACAAAAGAACAGTTTTCTTGCTACTACAGTAGTGTGCATAACACTGTTAGCTCAGCAAACAACAGACAAACATACACTTCTGTATCCAGTACAGGCTACAATTACAGTAAACAAAAAGAACAACAAACAAACAAAAATACAGTGAAAATACAGAAAAAATACTAGACTTACCTGCTGCACGATGGCTGTGTTTCACAGATTGGCTCTTAGCTGGGGTCATTTGACAGTCAGTGATTTGGAATTGACAGTAAGTGACATCAAAATATACTTCTGTCTCTAATGTATACAAGTGTGTTTAGTCTTTTGCAAATCACCGTGTGTATTGTTTTGCAAAAAGTGTGAGGCTGACATTGTGGTGCACATCTGGGCCAATGTTTTGCTCCTTGAGTGTAAGGTTTTGATAATTGTGTAATACTTTTGATTTCACTGTGTAAGCAATCGGCAAAAACTGTATTTATCTCGTGATTGCACTTTAATTTAAAAAAAAAAAACAGAGCTTTTGACCATGACTAATGTGAATGCGCTTTTTTGAAGATCGTTGTGCCATGGCAAAATAATGAACGCTTTTGGGAAAACCACATTCATTTGATTGAAATTAAAGAAAGTAAATGAAAGTGCTGTGAGGAAAGGCTCCAAGCGGACACGTACTCGTCGTCCAATTTTCTAACTTTAATGGGCAACTCTAATGTGTCCTTTAGGATTCTCCAATGTAATGCAGTCACTGAGAGGAGAAAACCTAACCTTCAGCTCCCAATAAGAACAAATGTTGAGTTTCCTTTTCTGTTTGAGTTTGAACCATGCATCCTAAAAGTGAGTTTTGAGTGGGTCACGTTGTACGGACCAACAACCTTATCAAATATTGATTGTGGTCAAATTCCACTTTGGCTGTCGAAATGCAATTTCTACTCATAAATCCTGTACAGTGTTTTGAAAGCCTGCCCTTTACTTTATCTCTAACATTCAAAGCTTCCCTCTCGCTCCAGCAGGGAACCCCTGGGGGAAAACTCTCCCTCTGTCTCACTCTGATAGCTCCTGAGAGTACTTGTGACGGTGCTTTTCGGGGGTAAAGTAAACGATGGAGACAAAGCAGCTCCCTCAAGAAAGAAGAGACACCAGAGAGGGAAAACCCCAAAAAGAGAAGGAGGATGTTTAAGAATCGGTTAGAAATCCGCCCCCCTTGCAGTCTTGCAGTTGTGTGTATATCATTATGTGCACAAGTATAATTGTTTGTGTGGTCGAAATGAGCTGTTTTATCTAAAATTGCTGCAGAAAATTGTTCAAAATGACAGATCCCAGATGACATCCCACACACACACGCACCCACACACACACACACATTCACAAACAAACACACACCCAGACACCTGTCCTGTCAACGCAATGCAACACATTGATTAAAAAAACAGCTGTAGATCCTTTTAATCCTCCGTTTCCTCCTTGGCTACTAGCAACTGTGTGAAGGAGGGGTGAGGGCGATGAGATAATGAGAACAAAACTGTCTGCGCCTCCACATGATAAAAGCCTTACATGATTGCGCACACGCCAACAGTTTTGTTGTCATTACTTAGAATTCATCATCGGGGCGACAGAAACTACGGACTATAGCTTTAACACGTAAATTCCCGTCCACACACTAACATGTCTACTGTATTTTACCGTGTACCATCTTCCTTAGAGTTGGGTACCGAAATGCGGTGCCGACGTAAACGGTAGAAACGAGACCGAATAAGAACAAAAATTTCGGTGCCTCATTTCGGTGCCTGTCTTTACACTACACTCGACAGCAGGTAACGTTAGCCTAGCTTTAGCTAGCAGCTGTATAAAACAGTTAAAATGCTGACAGCTAACGTTAAAAAGTGTGACTGTATTTCACTGTAGAGGATTCCAACACTGGGACGTGTGCTGCTTTGCAGCGCAGCAGCTGCCATTGTCGGAAAAACGACACAGACGGTGCGTTCACTTGAAACAGGCAGCCTCGTGGTGCATTAAAAGTTATTGTAAAATACCCTTTTCCCATCTGGTGATTGTTTTTGTCGTTTTTTGTTGTCAACAAAAAACGACTGGTGAAATAAGTTATTGTTATAGTTATTACGTTATTATTAAAACTTAAATTTTGACCATATGGCCTTAGCAATAAACAAGCCGTTCTTTAATGTTGCCATCTGTTGTTTAGTTCCCTTCTTTTTTTTAACTTTATTAAAAAGTATCTGTTTAGGCACCGGCACCGTTTTAAAAGTATCGCTTTAGCACCGGTATTGAAAAAAAAAAAAATGATACCCAACCCTAATCATCCTGTACCTACAAACTGTAGACAACTGTTTCTGATTTAAAAAAAAATTTAACATTGATGCAAATAAATTGCCAATATGGGAGCCTGAACAGTGGCGGATCTAGAAAATTTTACATGGGGGGGCAAAGGGGTAGCGAGAGATCTTGGTAGGGTGGCAGGGGAAGACAGTACATGGAAACCCCCATACGTAAACTGCTATGCCCTACTACGCCCCGCAACGCCCTGCTATGCCCTAAACTGCTACAACTCTTATTTCTAGTCATAGTTCCATTATCTTTTTTGTTACTATAATTACCATTGTTATGAATCATAATTCTCTATATCTGTATATCTGTATCCATCTGTATCTAACCAGCGACCACCAAGACCCTGGATCTGTCTGATGTTTCTGCCCAAAAGGAAGTTTTTCCTCGCCACTGTTGCACCAAATGCTTGCTCTTGGGAGAATTGTTGGGTCTTTGTAATTTAAAGAGTGTGGTCTAGACCTACTCTATCTGTAAAGTGTCTTGAGAAGAGTGAACTGTTGTTGTACATGTAAATATTTACATATCTAACCCTATAACATATACAACAGAATGGAAATAGCCAAACTGAAAACACGTCATGTCACGACATGTTATGTTACTGTACTGCAATTTATATGGAAGGAGAATATAAACCAACCATATGGTCTGGGGGTAACTGCAGCCTCCTCTTCCTCTCTGTCATCTTCATCTGCCTCCTCCTGATCACTCTCTGCCTCTGTCCCTCTCTCTGAACCTGCAGCCTCCTCTTCATCCCTCACTGTCAATTCTTCCTTTCCCTCTTCTCTTTCACTCATTTCTGCATCTCCTTCTGGGGTCTTCTCCTGCTCTGACCTGCCTGGTCTCTCCAGTTTCCTGTCTTCTCCTTCTTCATTTCCCTCCTTCTCTTCCTCCTGTGCACATCTCAGAATTTTCTTGGCTGGCAATATCCCCACTTTTAGGCTTCAGCTAATATCTCCAGCTACTCTGGCCTACAAAAGTCAAGATGTGAAAAGCTCTTGTTATTCTTGTATTACATTACACTGTATGGCCCTGTAGCTAATAAGTAGCCTAAAAAACATAACATCAGACGAGATTTATTACATGCACACATCAGTTATGTTTAGACTAGCCTTCTTAACCCCGTTGTATTTGTTGTTTTCCCAGTTTGACAGTAAAGGATGTTGCCTGGTTTAATTTGTGCAGCGTTATTGTCGTGATATGTGAGAGGAAGTGGATTTTATAATACTCCTTAACTAATCACACACACACGATCGGTCTCAGCAAGCACTGTGTAGTGTGTTGTAACGAAACGGGGGCTAAGATTACATCTACACTTATTATTTATTATGAATTAATATAAATTAATTGTTTGTTTCAATGTTTTAAGAAGCCTGTGCACATAGTGGCAGTTTGTTTTTAAAAGCAAAGTTTTTTGAACACCAAAGTTAGGGGGGCAGCTGGGGGGGCAAGGCCCTACAGTGGGGGGTCAGCTGCCTCCCCTTGCCCCCCTGTAGATCCGCCCCTGAGCCTGACACATGACTACTTATTAAAGAGGGGACTGGTTGTTTTTTTTGCATTCATATTTTTGCTTTGCTGTTGTACCTCCCTCTCTTTCCACCCCTTTTGGATAAACTCCTAAATGCGATATACTTTTTGCTTCCTCTCATTGTGGAAGTCAATGATGTGTTCGCTCTGTTCTTTGCTCCCGCCATAGAAAACTGCCTGTCAAATTAGATCCCAGTGACGAACCAACCTCTGTGAGGACATGGCCGTATCCAGGTATTCTGCGAACTCCGACTTTGGTTTTCATGGTCGGTGTGTTTTACCAGTGTGATTTTGTCTGATTTGTGTGGGGAAGCTGTAGCAGAATCAGGGCTCCTGTCATCACCAAGTCACATTTCATGGCTCACTGAGTTAGAGCCACAACTTACAGAAGCTTTGAAACATATGCAGAGCTTTGGTCACTAAACTTTAGGTTTGGGTGCCTGACTGCATGGTAATAAAAGCCAACTGTTATGTTAGGGAGTTTCACCTTTGAGCTAATGTGGGAGCACAGTGCAGTTGCAGCAGACTGGGTAACCCCAGCCCGATCTGCTGGCCATTTGATTCCGCCCTGCAGCTCAAGCTGGAAACCTGTACGTTTATCTATCCTGCTTCCGTTAAAAATCTGCGGGGACCAATCACAAACATGCTTATCCACCTGGCGCGCTATTGCCGGGTTTAACAATGACGATAGAGAAGCGACGGCAAGCAGCTTTTTGTTTACATTCAACATGGCGGCCACCGAAGCGCAGCGACCAAAGTACGTCACCTGGATCGTCTGATTGGTTGAAGGACTATCCAATTGCGTACAGAGTCATTTGAACTATGCCCGTTGATAACGCCTGTTGTGCGGTAGAAAATCCAGAGCAGACTCCCCAGACTAATGTTCACTCTTAAAAGATTGAGCTTGGTCTGATGATAGCCAGACTACAGTTGCAGGTTTCAACTCTGAAACTTTTGGCCTGGTCTGGCCTGTTTTTTCCAGCTTCAGAACGAGGTACAACTCCGGGAACATCAGCTCTTCCGATTTGACAATTAGTTGAAGTTGGCAGTACCTCTATTTTCTTATATCCTGGCAGAACTTCGACATGGCCATGTCTTTTTCTGTTTTTGAACCTCCTGAGTTACATTCTTACGTAACTTGAAACTCCCTCTGGAACACCAGGAAATTGGAGGATTTCTGTTACTGTCTATTTCACTGTTTTTTTGCTGTCGAAAAACTTTCCTAAGACTCCTCTCCAGATGCGTATGTTGAAAGGTCGAAAGAGAATAATTGGATGGGGCTTTTTAACCCCCTCCCATTGTCTTAGCCTGAGAGCAGCTTTCTTCTGTTCAGCCAGGTATATGCATATTGCTCTCCTCTCTCTGTCTTTGTCTCTGCTCCTGGCGTTGTAATTATCTCCAACACTTGATAAAACCCTCAGACTCACTCCCTCTCCCTCTCTCAATCTCACTTTATTGCCATCGTTATATTGCACTTACCGTATTTTTCGGACTATAAGTCGCTCCGGAGTATAAGTCGCATCAGTCAAAAAATGCGTCATGAAGAAGAAAAAAACATATATAAGTCGCACCGGACTATAAGTCGCATTTATTTAGAATATAAATACAAGAGTTATTCAACTACACAATAGCACACAGAACAATACGCTGAATACGGTAGGTGTCCGATATGTTAATGTAACATATTAACAGTTATTGAACTATACAATAGCACACAGAACAACTAGCTACCAGGGCGTGGAGCATGGAGGTATTAAAAGGCGTGGAGACGTAACTGCACCCTGAACGAGCCCCTCCCGACTCGTTCCTCCAGCTCTGGCCGTCTTGCTTTCAGCCCACGATTAGCCGATTAGCTTTCTTTGTTTTCTTCATTGCAGTAAGAGTCCCCTTTTCGCCAGTCTCCCTCATAAGTTTCTCCCTCATTTCAAACTCTCTTTCTGCTGCTCGATCACCGTTTTCGGCTGCATATTTTACTACCTGCAGTTTGTTATCTCTTTTCTTTCTCAGTTGTCTTTAGGAGGAGCGTTTTAGTTGTCACAAGCCTAGAGCGCCCTCTCGCGGCTGTAGACGGTAATGTTTTCAGTATGAATTAACATGTAAAAACATGTTAAATTATATATATTTTGATATTAAGGTCGCACCAGACTATTAGTCGCAGGACCAGCCAAAGTAGGAAAAAAAGTGCGACTTATAGTCCGGAAAATACGGTAATCATCCCTCGGTGCTTTACTCGCGTTGGTTTCTGATTTATCCGTCCCTTTTTCACGCTTTCTCTCCATTTCCTGTCATCCCCTTGTTTCTACTTCTACTTTCATCTCCCTCCTTCAATGCACTATGCTCTATCAGTCTCTCTTTTTGCCGTTCTTCAGGCAAAGTATGTTTTCCCTGTAATGAATTTGTCAGAAATAGGTCAAATAGCAAAATACTCACTCTCTAGTCTTCCCTTCTCTGTCTCCATTATTCCACAACTAGTTTTACTTCAAGCTTGTGTATTCCCTCCACCTTCAATCCCTCGGCTTTCATGTCGGATGGATGCAGGTTTAATCTCACGCCTTTCATGCTTGTGCATGCTTGCGATTCCGACAAGATACACTTTGATTCTTTCATGTGCTAAAATGTATATCCAGTGTCAGGGAGGCAGGAGGTCTACTGTACTTATTCACTTGTACTCTGACATCTTTCTCCATCTGTGTCAAAATGAAGGAACGTTTTTTTAATGCTAGTGTAACTTTGCCATGTAAAGCATTACACCTACGCACATTAATATTCATGTTCTGCTGCAAACTACTCGAAGAGTTTGATGTCTAACAGCGTATTTAAAGACAAAGAAACAGATTTTTGCGAGCACAATTAAGCTACTGTTTCAAAGTCTACCACTGACCCCTTTTTGTCTTGCATTATTAGGTGCACACATTCCAGCTCATTAATTCATATTAGGCTCTGCACAGCAGGACCCCGACTGTGCGAAAGGCGTGTGTGCTTCTGTTTAAGCTTATTATTTGGAGAAACAAGGAGGGGAGGAGTAGATTAAATCAACACAACTTGGAAGTTCCGATAAAATTTGTTTGGTTTGCATTGATCTTGGTTTTCAGTCCGTTTAATACCCATTATAGACTGGAGACATATGGAAGGGTTGTTAACCAGTTTTTCTGTATGTTTTGTGTGTGTGTTTTTTCAGGATGATTGAATACTCGCTGGACCTGCAGAACGTCAACTTCACCGCCATCAGAACAGTGAGGGTACTGCGGCCTCTCAAAGCAATTAACAGGGTGCCAAGTAAGTCACAACACCAATTCAGACTGGGTTTTACAGTCAACTTTGGTTATCTACACATGAAAGAATATAGTGCTTTGCACAGAGCACGACATCTATTGCTGGAAGAGGCTACCGGTAAAGTAGTGAAGAAGGAGCAAGAAGTGAGAGAACAGAAGAAGAGATTAACAAAATTACAGAGTTTGAGGTTAACATCGAATGCGATGATGAGTGGCTCAATTTCGAAGGTCGCGCGTACCTATTCGAGCCTGAATACACGAACAAGGAGCTACAACTATTGGAAGAGAATCTGAGAGCTAGCTAGCTCTCAGAGAGCTAGCTCTCAGAGAGTAGAAGTCATCAGGCAAATGCTATTTAAATAAACTCCTGGTGTACTTACACACTTTCCAATGCCTCATTTTATGAGTACAGAACCTATTTGTACTACTGTAGTTTGGTACCATTCCTGGCATTATTAGTGGGGTAATTTACAAGATACGCATTTGATTCCATTAGCGCCTGCACTAAGCCATTCGGCTGATAGCACAAACTAAAATTCTGTTTTGAGTGTCACGTAATTACACTTTGAGTTTCCCGTCTTTTTGGTTTGGCGCGCATCTAGACCCAAATTGATTGCAGGCCAGTTTAAAATTTGCGAGGGGCCGGATTTGGCCCACGGGCCTTGAGTTTGACACATGTACTGTAGAGCGATGGTGATATTTAACCACTGTAGCGTAAAACTTATCAAAAGTTATTTGATATACATTCTGATTTGTGAAAACATTGTTTTTGACAATACATTGAACAATACCATAACATACCATTCTATTCTGTTCCATAACATAACATAACCAGGGTGTTCCCTACAGTTATAAGGCTTAGGTGCAGCACCCGAGCCATTTTGGGCTCCACCTAAGCTGAGTAAATGTAAAATCAATGTGACTAAACGACTTTCCTCAGATCTAATGATTGCAGTTGGTCCCCAGTGGACTTCTTTAACAAGTTTTGTCTTAAAGCAATTTGAATGTTATTTATTTAATATCTGCTCTAGCTTTTCCAATTTTTTAGACACAGATATGGTAATAATAAAGGTCCAAAATGATGTCAAATTCATCTTCAACTTTATTTGTGTCCCTGAAGGGTAATTGTGTGTGCAGCATGTACAAACACATAAAAGACACACACAAATACATACGAGGTATAAACATAGTCACGAGTGGGGCGGGTGGGGCGGACAGGGTGGGGGGGGGGAACTAGAGTAAGCTTGAACAACAGATAAAACTGGAACACAATCGTTACAGTATGAGAACAAATAACAGTACAAGGTGTAAGAAAAGAAATAAAGTAGCCACGAGTTCAAAGACGAGAAAGATGCATTTCTTTTTATTGAAAAACGCAACATTTTCTTGAAAGAGGTCCCCACAACCCCCCCGCCTTGTGCATTGGTGTGTGTGGCAGGGCTGGCATGTGTGCGTGTGTGGGGATTGTGTGGTAGAGCAAGTGAGAGAGTGACGGCGATTAGCTTCGGAGCGAGTACCAACTCCAGAATAATTGTGAGAGAAACAAAGTGTCTCCCCTGTGCTTTCTGACAACGGTGGGAAATCTGTAGCAGGAAACGTTAACCCTCTCCTTGATTTCATGTCATTTATGGAGAAGGAGAACCAGGAAATGAGTATGGTTGGGTACCGAAACCTGGTTCCACTATGGAACTGGTTCCTACGCAAACGGTTGTATTCGGCCCGGATTAGAACGCAAATTTCAGTTCCTCATTTCAGTTCCGACTGAAATAGTTTCCCTCTGTCGCTCCGGACAGCGGCAGACTCTTTATTATCTATTTTCTGACATGCACTCTACAATCCCTGCTGATAGACGGCTTTTTGTACACGCTCTGAAACGGACATAAAAATATCACACTTTCTCTGTAGTCTACCGTTAGCTAGCCACCATAAATGTAGACTACTTTTAAAATGGCATATTTTCCCTCTGGGCTCACCAAAATGGACGTAAAAGCATATTAACCGTTCACTGCACGTGATCGCTAGTAAACATATTACACATGCTCTGCTAGTCTATCGCTCAGGACAAGACCCTGTAGCCTGGTGGTGGGGGAAGTGGGACAGCCTCCCAAAATTGTCTGTCCTTTCAAACTCCTACCTGTGTGTACAGGCCTCTTGGACACCGTCTGAGAGAGTTTTCTCCTGTGCAGGACATGCCATAAGTCAGGAAAGGTGTAGTACATTGCCAGAGAAGGCAAATTTCTGCATTCTTCTGCAAAAGAACTACTAAAGTTTGAAGCTGGATGGCATACCAACTCAACAACATTTATTTTGTTGTTACTTGTTAATAGTGTAACTGTTATTTGTTAAATTATTGTAGTTATCTGTTAGGTAACTTAGGTTTACTTATTATATATTTATCGTTAAATTGAAATAATTTTCAATTTTAAAAAAACCCTATAAAAGAACCTTTCTTTGATGTCATTTTTCAGTTTTTCAAGAATCGTTATAGGAATCGGAATTGTTTTAAAAGTACCGGTTCGGCATCGGAATCGTAAAAATCCAAACGGTACCCAACCCTAGAAATTAGTAGGAATGCAATGCTACCAAGCGTCACCGCGACGTGTATTTACATTTGTCGATAGGTTCACATCAGGCTCAGCGTAGGGTCCGGCATAGGATCCAGCGTAGAGTTTGTGTCTCCTACCTATGTGTCATACCTATGTACCACGGCTTAGCCATAAATCACGCTTTTAAGTCTTTAGATAACATAATTTTACCTATATCAGAAGTACACTCATCTCATAAGCGAAATAGGTAGACGAGGTAAGTTTATTTGTAAATCTGCATTGAATAAATCCAAAACAACTCTTGTATTATTGTGTCTGAGTGTGGTGTTTACTGCTACCTTTCTCACAGATGGCTCCCGGCATTGTTAGCGACATAACACATGCTGCAGTACGTTGTTATTCATTCTGGATCAAATGGGCCACATGAAAGCAGCCCCATTGTAACTGCAGCACCATACATGTTGACACGAACCTGACTGCCAAATGCTCCCCAAATGCCTCGTTGTCTCGGCTGTAATTACGTCGATTGTGTACCTGTTGTTTCAATGAGCTGGCCTGGTGGGTTACAGGTACATTTGTGCCTGTAAGCGAATTGATTTTTGTCTTATGCATTTTAAAGAGTGACGGGCTTCTGCACAACAATAAAAGTGGAAGGAATAAAATTAGGAGGTCACATTTCATCTCTGTTCAGCCAGTGTAATGCATGTTGTTTGCTGCTCATCCAGTTTCATCCTGTGGGAGGAAACCAATTCTGGAGGGCACCAAGTGCACAGGGCTATTTAAATTCCTTAAAAGTCATTTGATCCACCCTGAGCCGTTATAATTTTGTATAAAATCTCCTCAGCACCCAAAACCGTCACTGAAGTGATGCATAGACGTTCTGAAGTGTTTTGATCGCCCCCCTTCAACTCTGAGAGTGCTGCTTAGTCTCTGTCCTTTTTTGATGAGAATAATCAGAGCTTGCTTCTACTTGCGTTTGTGCTTTATGTGTCTAAATTGCACCTCGCAGGCAGTAATTTTAAGAAGCTATGAGTACTCTCTAAGTCGGATATGCTGGTGCTTGAAGTTAATGTTGTTTTGCTTCTTTGTTGTAATTGCTAAACCTCCCATTGTTCATAAAATCTGTAACATAAACTATTGGAGCAGTTTCGTTTTTTTCTTCTCTGAACGCAGGTTGGTCACAGGGAAATGTGTGTTGATTTTTTCTATATATATTTGTCACATTATTTATACAGAAAATATATGAGCATGCAGACATGGAGAGCACTTAAACATAGCCCATATGTTTTCACAGGGAGAACGTTGATGTAACTAGAGTCGAGGACACTTCATTCGTGTTGTGATTATATCCAATTATTTGCATTCCTGTTGCCAGTCTTTTTCCATGGCTCTCTGTTGAACTATTTTTTAGGTGAAAAGATAGCAAGAGTTTGTTTTCTTATCCATTGTTTTTTTCTCTGTGGAGTATCTCTGTTATGTATCTATTTTCTCCATCCTTTCCCTATCACTGAATTCTCTCTGTTTTTATCAATTTTATGCTTTGCATCATTCAGTCTGGGCCAATGTTTAATCTTGATTTTTTTTTACCCAAACGGTGATCTTTTCTTAACCAAGTCGTTTTTGCATCCACACCTAACCAAACCTTACCCTTAGCGAAGTGAGATAACAAAAAGTGGAAAGCACTGACAAATGATGTTCCTCTTATAGGGGCAGAAAACACTAACTAACTATGTCACATTAAAACCTATAGCTTGGTTGGTTTGTTCAAATGCATTCAAATGACCTGTGTTTTTGTTTTCTTGACAAGTGACCTCTTGTCCTAACATAGTGAATTAATGATGACTGTCCTCTCTCTGTCATTTCCATTAATCATGATGCCAATCCTATAACCTTAAGCATGACCACGACCTTTCTCTATTCTTAACAGTGCGGGTTTGGTCGCCTTAACACAACTAGACCTTAACTAACATAGAAGAGACACATCACAAACAGTCATTAGGGGTGGAAAGAAGATATTGAAATTGATTATTTTCCCTATATATATAGTTTTTTTAACCAATGATTCACCTAAATATTTTCTGTTTATACTGTACCGCCAATGGCGACAACATCATATCTGTTTCCAGCAAAACAGACCAGGAGCAGAAAATTTGGAAAATCCATGGTATGTACTTCTTCACAATTGAAATAAATGTCAGATTGACTGATCGAAATGTCTCATGATATATTGTCTCTAGAAATGTATTATTCAACTTTTGTTTTTGTTAGAGAAGGAAAAGTAAATCGCAATACTATCCAATACTTTTAGAATAACAAAGAATACAAATCAAATCGGCACCCATGTATCGTGAAAGAATCGAATCGGGACAAAAGCATATCGTCCCAGTCCTAACCGTCATATTGTTTTATAAATGTTTATTTAACTAAAATGTAATGGTTTGTACAGCTGGAAGGAAAGGCAAACAATGATTGAGTCTAAACCATGTTTACAGCCATAATCTGGGAATTATATGAGCAGGGGTGACTTTTCTATTCACTAAGCTTGCTTTTTGACGTTGAAAACCAAATATGTGTGTGTACTGGTCTATCTGTAACAGATCTCAGAAACAAGCTAGGAAATAGGCATTAAACGAATGTCACACTTTATACAATAAAGACGATAACAGAGAAAAATAGATCCCCTCGCACTAGATGCTTTCTTTGTGGTTTATTCAGCGACATTTAAATAGGGGCACTGCATCTGGGTAAAGGAAGGATAAAAGAGAAGAAGCAGATGATAAAAGGGGAGAAAAAAAGAGACAGAAAGAGAGACAAACGAGGGAGGGAAGCAGGGATTATCCAGCTCCATGAAGGATAGGCGAAGATGGACGGGAGGAAGAAAGGGATAATGAGAGGAGGGATGCGGGGTGGGGGTGGGTGGGGGGGAGGCTCAGATGAGCAGGCTATTATGATGACTGATAGACCCGAGGAGACAAGTGCAACGGATGGAGGGAGATACTGTAGAGATAAAATGGCAGAAGGACAGAGAGGACGGAGGATCAGAGAGTGGAAGATCAGATGAGAATGGTGAGATGATTAGATCTTAAAGAATATAGAATATATTCATATTATTATTTGTATTGTTAATATGCAGCTTTGTTGATAAGCAATGCTCTCCCAACACTCATTCACACATTTTCTCCAACTTTAATAAACTGCTGTTGGCTGAGGCATAAATCCCAATGTTGCAATTTCCCTTAGACCCTGACTTTAAGTTAGTTAGGGAAACACGCACATAACTTGAAGCCATTATGGCCCTGTGTACTGTACCTTTAAGACATTTAAACTAATTGTGTGGTTGTAATATGCCAGCCAATAATGCAGACAAATCTGAGGCTCATGCTTGCTTGTTTACTAAAAACATCCTCTTAGGTTTTACCTGTTGGTGGTGATCTATTCCTTATATAGTCATAGTGATTATTTTACTCTAAGCTAACTAGCCAGAAGCTCTCACAGCTTATTCTAGAGGAAACTAAATGAAATGTGCCTGTTTGTAGGAGGATATTGGAGGATTATTTGGCACACGGCCAATCAATACCTAATTCAATGCAAGTGCATGAAGCAGTGATCCCTTTATTTAGCAAGGCAAAAAGGAAGGGTGACGGTTGTGGTAGTGGATAGGCGCCCGTCATTTTCAACCTTTATTCTGGAGATAGCAGTTTGTTTGATATTGGCTTTTTTTTTCTTTTTTTCTCTGTTGGTAGCAAGGCTCGAGGATGGACAATGTCACTCATCTGGTCCAAACTGAAATGTCTTATCAACTATTTAATGGATTGCCATGGAATTTACAAATATTCATGTTCCCCACAGGATGGATTGTAGACTAATACTTTGGTCAATGACCAAATACCTACAAAACTAATGACATACCCATCAGCCTCAGCTGTAAGTTTTCTTTTATTGGCAAACGTTATTAGGCTAACATGCTAATGTAAATGTGGACCCTGGTAAACATTGCCTGCTAAACATCTGCATTTAAACATTTTTATTGTGAGCGTGTTGTCTATATTGACGGCGTTTCATTTCGGGGATTGTTCAGGTGCCGCCTGAAATTCTGCCGGATGTCCTCAACGTTTGGCCGGATGTCCGTTTCCTTCCGCTTTCTTTGTGTTGGTATTTTAAACTCCGGTGGATTTAGGAGGACTATGGTTAACTGCTCCTCAGATCTCTGCAGGGTAAATCCAGACAGCTAGCTAGACTATCTGTCCAATATGAGTTTTCTGTTGCACGACCGATGAGTTTTCTGAAGCGTCGGCCTAGACGATTGTGATTTGTTTAAAGAAATGCTGATATTAGCATTTTCCTCAAAGCCCCACTGCCTAAGTACAGACTCACATAACTTTTATAACATGGCTGTACACTTGAAGGCTTGTTTTAAATGTAACCTCAGTATTTCCATAACTTCATAGTCATAGTTATGTTCAAGTGTCTCAGTAAGCTATTACAGTGTGACAGTGTGCCAGTGAGCAATACCAGGACCCGGAACCCGAAGCAGCTTTAATGGAATTCAGAAATTATTGACGATTGATGATTTAAAGCTGCTCTTTTCCTACTCTAATATGTCAAAATGTGTTCCCTGAAAAAAGCCTATACATCGTCAAAAACGCAATCTTTCCCTCCACTTGACGCCAAATAGTCCAACGTCAGCGTTTGTGTGTTGATAACATCTGACCATGAAAGCATAACATCTTTCTTGAACTGTTATTGAATGGCACACTTGTGCTTTATAAAGTATTGACAGGACAATTACCAACATTGTCACACCGGCACTGGGCTCTCCCTCAGCCACGCCCACTACCCATTCTCCACTCAATCAGTATCATTGTTCACTATCCCCAGCCTATTAGCACTAGCCTCGTGAGACCGTCCTGATCTCACGAGCTCCAGTTTTCCACTCGCAGATCAGTCTGGCATCTTGAGATAGAGAAAATTTGGAGCCGTACGCCAAACGACCGACCAATCAGCGTTGGTTTTGATGCGGGTTTAGGTGTGACGCAACGAGAAGCGACTGTTAGTCTAAACAACATGGCAGCTTCATTGGATGAGATGAGCGTAGCTATCGCGCAAGTTTTATCCGAATTAGAAAGTATTCTTTCATTGAGAGAAGAGCAAAAAACGGCACTGGAGGCTTTTCTCGGAGGAAAAGATGTTTTTTCTCTTCTCCCGACTGGTTTCGGCAAGAGTTTGATCTGATTGGTTGAGTTGGCCCATCTATCACCAACATAGGTGGTGACAGACAGATGGTTTATCCAATCACCTAACCAGTATTTTCGCCACCTTCCCAAAAGTTCTTCAATGGAAAGTTCCCAGATGGAAATGCCGATCTGGCGGAGTCAGGTTATATTAGCACTCCTCACCTGTTGCCTGTTTAAGCTCATCTACAAAAACCCTGTCCGGTCCTCAGTTGTTGTCTGGTCCAGTTTTGCCACTGAGCCTTCCTGTGTTTGTCTCCGGGGAAGTTAAGTTTATCTCCTGGGCTTTTTTTTACTTCAAAGTTTATTGGAACAGTTTAACTTGAAGTCTTCTATTCTGTGTCCTGAGTCTGAGTCCGTGACCAACATGAATTTGAAAGTGTCAATTTATTTTGTAAACCACTTGGCTTCATTGGTCACGTGATGAAAAGGTCAGTGTATAACAAACACAGTTGTGCGCTGCGCCAGCACTAGCTGCCAAAACCAACTTATTTCACTGTCTCTTTTTTCGTATTGAATGAATAAAGAAGCAATTCTCTCCTTTATTAAAAACAATTTACCACAGAGCTCATCTCAGGGGTAATTCAATCTCTGTGCTGCGCAAGACATACAAACATGGAGTGCTTCGCTCATGCAGACACATACAAACACAACGGAATATGCGCACAAACACACTGCACAGGGACGCAAAACCACAACTAATGCAAAGCAAAGAACACACACTTGTAGGCTCATATGGACTGAATGTGCACACAAGCACACTCACACACACACACACACACACACACACACACACACACACACACACACACAGTGAAGTGAACAGAAGAGTCAGTTAATGGGATGCTAATAGAAATTATCCAGGCCTGGTTCCCACTGGCCACAGCTTAAAGGACTGAGCTTGTTTACTACATTACCCCCCCCCCCCGGGGAAAATGCCGTATGAACAGCCAAGGTAACGGCCGTTATCACAATATTTCTCTGCCGCCCCTGTCTTTTCATTTATTCGTTTCAATTATATTCTGTTTATCCTCATTTGTAATCCAATTTGCTGATTTCCTTTTTCTTTGCTTCTAAAATCTGCAGCTGCAGTCTGCTGCAAATGATCGGATTATTAAAGTTGACTTTTGTATAAAAACAAACATTTGTTATTCTATTTAGCCCTATCCCATCATCAAATAGCCAGGCTAATTTTAACTTCATTTTAACTTTAATTACTAATTACTTCCTGGAGGAAACATTTTGAATCTTTTCATCTTTAATCACATCTCGAACTTGGGCAAAACAAGCTCTTACACAATGTACTTTTAGGTGCTGTGTTATCCCTTATTTACTGTATATACTTTGTCTCTTTAACATTTTACCTTGTTGTGATCTTTTCATTTCTGTGAATAACTTATTTCCGTTTGGATACATGTTATACAAAATTCATATTATTAGTGTTGATCAATTGTAATGTAATATTAGTGTGTCTTGAATTACAGCACTATAAGCTGCTACTGACTTCAAACAGACGTGATCATTGTGTGGAAAATATGTTTGAGACGTCTGTTTCAACTTTCCTAAAAGAGGAACTAACTTGATTTTGGCATTTTGCATGTGTAATTACTTTAAAGTCAATAACCCCACAAATAAAAACAGTCAATAGCAATTGATTTTGGACACCTTTTTTTATATTTTGCCCTGGCAAAAGTGAGAGCTAACAGTTTAAACTTGGAATCAATAATATTTACATCAAAAATCCAACTGACGTTCATTCTGTTCCCCAAAGGTCATGTCAGTGTACGTATGTCTGTGTTTATACTGAAAGAATGACATCTTATATTTTTCCAGCAAAACTTAAATCTAGTCCTTTGAGGGGGATTTCAGATCTCATGAGAAATGTGCATTTTCCAGTTGTGAATGGTCACCTCCTGCAGTCCTACAGAACATATCACACAAGGACATTTTTCTCATGGAGATGTCACATGATTATTTTTATTTATTTGACATATAATGTAAGTCAAGTATCAATTAATAAAAACGTGCTCAAGGCTTTACATCTTATGTGTCGTTTTTAGAATAAAACCTCGTAAATCATCACGACATTTGGCAGGAGCCCTGGGAGAAGGTCTGAGGACCGCATGCCCACTTACCCTTGATTAGTCGGCTAAATGCTGTATCAATCCTCGACCTATTTTACAGATATAATTTAACCCCTGGTTTAGTTTGCTTATACAGATCAGAGCCAACGTAATGGGCCATGGGATCACAATTAGTGTGAAGATTAGGGATTGATTAGCTAATTATGATAATATGAAGGCTTATATCGAAATGCCAGCATAATGTGTTGAATTTCTGCATGAGCAAAAGAGTGGGAGGGATGAGAGAGAGAGAGAGAGAGTGTGTGTGTGTGTGTGTGTGTGTGTGTATAAAAGACAGAGAGAGAGAAAGAGGTAGTTAGGTGGAAAGATGAGAAATTTGAGAGTGGGTTTGTCAGCGTGTGTTTCTGTTTACAAAGAGTGCACAAATTATACAGATGCATCTTTGTGTGTGTGTGTGTGTGTGTGTGTGTGTGTGTGTGTGTGTGTGTGTGTGTCTGAGCACTTCTAACGTTAATTATCCAGTGTCGGGTCGCAGGGGCAACAGCTCCAGCAGGGGACCCCAAACTTCCCTTTCCCGAGCCACATTAACCAGCTCCAACTGGGGGATCCCGAGGCGTTCCCAGGCCAGGGTGGAGATATAGTCCCTCCACCTAGTCCTGGGTCTTCCCCGAGGCCTCCTCCCAGCTGGACGTGCCTGGAACACCTCCCTAGGGAAGCGCCCAGGGGGGCATCCTTACCAGATTACCAGATATTCTTTTGTACATATATTAAAAATGACTATTGAATATTAACTAGAAATTCTGTATTAAATATAAAATAAAAGGGATGTGAGAAAAGGTACCGTTAATTTCAGGTTAAAGAGTAAACTACAGAAAAACTAACTAGTATAGGTATTACTAGAACACACTTTGCTTGAGGTTTGAAAGTTGAAGTTCGGTTCTTAATGTGCATGGCAGAGAAACCAAAAGGAAAGAAAGAAAAGAAAAACAACAACAAAAAATCATCCCCCATCAACACTTCACCCTCAAAATATAACAAGCCATGACTTACTGATAATGTTCCCGTACATCTCAGTAACTTAGTCTGAGCACATGCTCAACTCACTCAGTTTTGATACTTAACTGACAGCTAAAAGGCAAAAATTAATATAAAAATAAAATTAATTCTTTGGTAGCTCTTTACACCCAACAATCAGTGTGTAATTCCCAGCTCAGTGAATGGAAGCTACATTTTAAGGTTTCCCCAGAGAAAAATGTGATTTCTTAAAGGCTTTAGTCAGAGATCTTGGTTAAGTTCAGGCACAACACATTCACACAAGCATCACTACAGTATATATGTACAAAGAACAACAGCACTGTCAGATGTCCATTCTTAAACCTTGTGTTGTCTTCCCATTGACCATGCAACTTTTAGTTTTTCTGGGTCAAATTTTAAAATGAAATTTTTTTTTGGTCTGTTTGATTTCGACACTTTTCCCGATGTTTTTGTCACTTTTTTCGACGTTTTTGTTACTTGTCCCGTCGTTGTTGAAGCTTTTGCTGACGTATTTTTGTTGCTTTTTTTTAAATGTTTTTCTTGATTTTTTTTCTGTGCTTTTTTTTGACGTTTTTTGTCACTTTTTTCAACATTCTCTTATCAATTTTCTTTAAAATGCTATAAAATTGAATAAAACACCCACATTCAATGAAAGTAGTGAACTGATCATTTATTTTACTTGTGAAGAGTAGGCTTATAGTTGTATGGAACCATCCATGTTATTTTTTTTTTTTAAACAATTTGGTTGAAAGAAACCCAAATTTCTGTTATAGAAACTTTTTGAAAATGGGTCAAATATGACCCGAGGACAACAGGAGGGTTAAAGTTAACAGTATATTTGTATTGAAAAGACTTTAAAAGTGACAAAATAACAAATGAAAAATGCAACAACAAAAAAAGAAAACATTTTGTTGAAACATTTTGACCTGATGAAGATTCAACTGAGATCATAACATTGTCAGTTTAAATGTATTTGTGGTTTGGAGTGAATGTGCAGCTGGTAGTGTGGCCTGTAGTCTATATCCTCGGTGTTCCACTTCCAGGATTGCTCCTTTGCTGAAATGGAAATCCCACCGGATTTCACTCATTTAGGCCGGATATCCATTGCCTTGGGCTTCCTTTGTGTTGCCATTTTAAACTCTGGTGGATTTCTGAGGACTACGGTTAACTGCTCCTCAGATCTCTGCAGGGTAAATCCAGACAGCTAGCTAGACTATCTGTCCAATCTGAGTTTTCTGTTGCACGACTAAAACAACCTTTGAACTTAGACATGTTCCACCAAAACAAGTTCCTTCACTGCGGCTCCGTCCGGCAATTAGCGCAGCCCAAGACGATTGTGATTGGTTTAAAGAAATGCCAATAAACCAGAGCACATTTTTCTCTCATCCCAGAATGCTGTGCCGACTAGCTAGACCCTCCTCTGCAGTGCCGCGGTTGAGGAAGGCCTGGCAAAGCGAGACAATGTGGCCTGTGTCATGATACCAATGTTTTTGTGTTTTTCTCTTCAGGCATGCGCATCCTGGTGAATCTGCTGCTGGACACTCTGCCCATGCTGGGCAACGTCCTCCTCCTCTGCTTCTTCGTCTTCTTCATCTTCGGAATCATAGGCGTTCAGCTGTGGGCGGGGCTGCTGAGGAACCGCTGCTACCCGGAGGACAACTTCACACTGTGAGTCACCGTCTAGGTCTCTGTGTGTTTGTGTAGGTCAGTGTGTGAAAAAGAGAGCGTGAGAGGGAAATGTGAGACTATAATGTGACATGTCGGTCCGTCGGCTTGAAAATGTATCTGTGAGCGTGTGTGTGTAGTGTCTACACACTATTGTGTCTGTATGCGTTTCCATCCTATTGTGGTGGTTTGTTTTTGTAATGGTGTACAGTATATGTGTACTAGATGTAGCTGATAAAATATCTTGGAATAAATGTTGCAGTAGTTGGCTTGTTTTTTATCTGTGTGTGTGTGTGTGTGTGTGTGTGTGTGTGTGTGTGTGTGTGTGTGTGTGTGTGTGTGTGTGAAGTTGATCCAGCTTAAATACTAAATTCCATTCTCAGTGTAGAGCTCAGATATATAAGATGTCTTTGTTAGTCATTTGTCTTTTAGCCATGAAGGAATTTCAGTCAGGATCACTCTCGTCATAGATATCATCTGTTCTGATGATGCTCCCTGGATCAGCCGAGCAGCATGCTAAGATGACACAGGGAGCACGCTGCTGAGACTCCCCCCCTCCCCTGTACAAAAGAGCAGGCCCCAATCCAAGACATCAAAACAATTTTTTCAAGACATAGTTATGATGACACCCAAATCCAGGAAGGTGGAGGCTGGGGTGGTGGAGGCGAGCTTTGCCAGCAGCAGCGGTGTGAGGCAGCATTGGAGTAGCAGGAAGACGAGAGGAAAAGGGAGACATTTAAATGGACCGCCTGATGTGAAAATGACTGTGATTGGTGGTGACTGGCTGGAATGATAATTCAATTAGTGGGCCCATGACTTCCGTGTCCTGCATGAACTAACGCAATGCTTAATTAGTAAGAAGAAAATACAGTTTTGGTTCAAATGTTTTGTAAATGTTAGTGAATGACCATGGTCACGATTAATGTTGGTAGGAAACAGAAAAGTATAACAGCGGCCCAATGTCCAAGTCAGCAAAGTTTGTTTATATCAGAATTTCTTTTCTTCCAAATGACTCCTCTGCCTCCACGTCCCTGAAGCTGTGTCGTCACTCAGGAGTTTTTTTCGGGTCTCTCCACAGGGGCCCAGACCTCAGGCTGTGCTGTGGAGAAAAAAAAAAAATTCTTTCTTAGTCTTAGTTTGACTCATTTGAGAAAACAAGTTGGCCCTGCTGACCTTTTTTGCTGTATCCTTCCAAGGAAACAACTTCGTTATTTTTCCACGGTTTCTTCTCAATTGGCTTAACTCTTACTTTGTATCATCTCCTCATTATACAGCAAAACAAGTGTGTATGTGGTGAATCATCCCCTGCTGTGTGCACACACAGTCACGCATATCCCCTTTTTTGTACACTTTCCTAAAACAAACGCACAAACTTGCAAGGGTGCACAATTATTCGTGCACATACACAATCACAAACTCCCCCACTGATAGACACACT